>NC_089522.1:35572247-35614747 GCF_963924715.1 Thunnus thynnus
CAGCCTCAGAACCTGCTGTACGCTCCCGGGGAAACTGTCCGACTAGACTGTCAGGCTGAAGGCATCCCGACTCCCTCCATCACCTGGAGCATCAATGGACAGTCACTCACAGGTACGACCTACTACTATATACCCCACTATATCTACTACTATATACCCCACTATATCTACTACAATAGACCCCACTATATCTACTACTATATACCCCACTATATCTACTACTATAGACCCCACTATATCTACTACTATATACCCCACTATATCTACTACTATAGACCCCACTATATCTACTACTATATACCCCACTATATCTACTACTATATACCCCACTATATCTACTACTATAGACCCCACTATATCTACTACTATATACCCCACTATATCTACTACTATATACCCCACTATATCTACTACTATATACCCCACTATATCTACTACAATATACCCCACTATATCTACTACTATATACCCCACTATATCTACTACTATATACCCCACTATATCTACTACTATATACCCCACTATATCTACTACTATAGACCCTACTATATCTACTACTATATACCCCACTATATCTACTACTATATACCCCACTATATCTACTACTATAGACCCCACTATATCTACTACTATATACCCCACTATATCTACTACTATATACCCCACTATATCTACTACTATATACCCCACTATATCTACTACAATATACCCCACTATATCTACTACTATATACCCCACTATATCTACTACTATATACCCCACTATATCTACTACAATAGACCCCACTATATCTACTACTATATACCCCACTATATCTACTACTATATACCCCACTATATCTACTACTATATACCCCACTATATCTACTACAATAGACCCCACTATATCTACTACTATATACCCCACTATATCTACTACTATATACCCCACTATATCTACTACTATAGACCCCACTATATCTACTACTATAGACCCCACTATATCTACTACTATATACCCCACTATATCTACTACTATAGACCCCACTATATCTACTACAATAGACCCCACTATATCTACTACTATATACCCCACTATATCTACTACTATATACCCCACTATATCTACTACTATATACCCCACTATATCTACTACTATAGACCCCACTATATCTACTACTATATACCCCACTATATCTACTACTATAGACCCCACTATATCTACTACTATATACCCCACTATATCTACTACTATAGACCCCACTATATCTACTACTATAGACCCCACTATATCTACTACTATATACCCTACTATATCTACTACTATATACCCCACTATATCTACTACTATAGACCCCACTATATCTACTACAATAGACCCCACTATATCTACTACTATATACCCTACTATATCTACTACTATATACCCCACTATATCTACTACTATAGACCCCACTATATCTACTACTATAGACCCCACTATATCTACTACTATAGACCCCACTATATCTACTACTATATACCCCACTACATCTGCTTCTTCATCCTCCTTCATCCCTCCTCCTCTTCCTCCGCTCTTCTCTCTCTGCAGAGGTAGATGATGATCCTCGCCGCACTGTGAACGGCGGCGTGTTCAAATTGACCGACGTGGAATTTACTGACACAGCTGTTTATCAGTGTGAAGCATCCAACAAATACGGATCCATCCTTCTCAACACCTACATCTATGTTGTTGGTACGCACACACATGCACACACTTACACACACAGACTCACACACACACACACTCACTCATACATACACACACATCCTGACAAGAACATGCACTAAATGACTAAAGTAATTCACATTCAGTCATTCTACTGTCAATGTTTTCAATATTTTTTCTTCCTTTTTCTTTGTTTGTTCTCTCTGTTGTGTTTAATTTAACTTTTTATTGTTTTTCATTTTGTTTGCACAAAACAAAATAAGACTTTAACCTTTGTTTTTGTACTAATTGATGAGTAATGATGTGTATTTGTGTCCTGTGTGTGTCAGAGCTGCCTCCTCAGATCCTGTCGTCTGATGGAGTCGTGTACAGAGTCACTGAGGGCGGAGACATCGAGCTGCACTGTGAGTCCTTCGGCTCGCCGCGACCACACGTCACATGGTGAGACACACACACACATACGCACACACACACACACACACTCATCCCAGCATGTACATAAACCTGCAGTAAGTGATTTTTGGCCACTTTGGGGCAGAGACGAGCTGTGAACATTAGCGAATAAAAGGAATCAGGTGTTCCTCCTGCACTGCTCTGCCTTTACAGAATCAATATTCTCCACAACAAAGTCGAGAAAGGCAGCAATCATGTCATGTATTGATCTTTTAGATGGATTTATCTACAGTCAATAGGCTGACTGAGCTCTCTTTATGAAGGACGCATCATGTGATCACCGGTACACCTGAGACCAGCTCCTCCACCTCCACACGTTGGTGTTCAGATTCACAGCTTTAGTTTTCTTTTTGTTTGGTCAACATGCATTTTTGAACAGGAGCAGTAAAACATGAAAAGACAGTTGGTGGAGTCTAAGGCTGCAACTAACAATTATTATTGTTGGGCTGTGGCTACAAGTTTGGCTATCAGCAATATTTAATGATTATCAAAGATAATTGTAAATTATTAAAATCAATAAAATTATTAATCAGAATTAATAATAACGGGGCACCACCCTGGACTCAGGGAAAATTCAGTCTTAAAGTGTACTAATCTATGAATTTGGGACTTTGATAAATAATTAATTTAATAACTATAAACAAAATCACCATATCAATAGCTAGTTAAGGTTGAAGGATTTGGGGATCTTTACATAGCAGAAGTTGGCAAAACTTATTCTTGTGCAACATTAAAACAGACAACAGGTATATCCAAAAGCATTTATTTAACAAAAGGGTAAAAGCAACACACAATACTAATCTAGCTAAGTGTTCCTATATACAAGTGTGAGTGTGTGTGTGTGTGTGTGTGTGTGTGTGTGTGTGTAGGGAAGACAATAGCAAGATGGCTGCAGTCACCTGGTGACTGAGCACATGGCATGCCGACAATTTGGCTGATAAAGGGAACTACAGGGATAAAAGGCCAGACCATGTGGTGTCTTGAACCACATGTGCTGCCTGAACCAAAGTTCACCAAACTAGGTTTTAACCTCTTAACTGTGTGGTTCTCTATTCAAGGCCAATTGGTGTATGCTAAAGGTGCCAGGTTAAAACGAGGTTAGATGCATGCAAGGCCTAGTTACTGGATGTAACATGTGTTAAGCATGCTAACGTTAACCTAGCGGTGTGGCTATGCAGTAACCTGACTATAGGCAACAAGGACATCACAACAACAGTTCAATGTATAACCTTAACCAAATCAATACACGTACAGTACATTGTTTGAGTTAAACATTCTTGCTTAGCCGTACTATGCTTCACTGTGTTGCTAGGCTATGCCCAGTTGTTACCAGTCCATGAAGGAAGAGATGCTTTGTGGTGTCCTGCTTTGTAGCCAGTGAATCCGTGGGTGAGTCAGGCTGAGAAGGCTTTGGCTCTGAAGCTGAAACATGCAGGCGTTGCTGGGGAGACAGTACTCCAGTCGTGCAGAGGGCCCAGGTCACTCCTTTGTGTAGAGTTAGCGGCAAGCTAACTCCGTTTCGTGGCTCCTGTACTTGTTAAACCAGCCAGCAGACTTGTGTGTTAGCTGCTGGTGTTTGGAGAGAAGCTCGATAAATACGACCACAGGTCTTCAGTGTTGACGTTCCATTTCTTTCTCTTTTAACATGGACATCAATGCTAATACTCATTTAATTCATGAGACAAGATCACTGAAGTATAAAGTCTCGTTTTAGAGTCTTAAAAGAGTCTGTTACCTGCTCAGAGTCACTGACATGGATCAGTGTCTGTGCTTCAGTCTCTGGTCTGTGAACCATGCAGTGTTTTTATGAATAATATTAATATGCTGATGTTTGTAACTCCTCACATATTAAATGACGAGACGTTACTTGACGCAGCTTTGAGGACACTGAGGTCGTGTCCTCTGTAATATTTTTGTATTTTGAGATTACACACATGTTTTTAGTTGCCTCTGGTATTTTTGTTGTTAAATGATTATTTTTTAACAGATTTCCATGTTGAAGGAGAGTAAATATATACACATCAAGGCTGTTAGAAAGCAATTTCAGTGATAAAGGTAAAACATGCAGACTGACATAGCTGCTAGTGTAGCAGAGGATATTTACACCATAATATAACAGTTCAATAAATATTAAAATGTAAAAATATGTATTTTATTCACTTGTTTCAAAGAACAGCTACGTTGGAACAGAGAGCATCTGTGGATGAGGTGTATTTTTATCAAACATTACAGATTCAGGTTTGGAGCTTTATACTTTATAATGTTTTTATGTTTTCTGAATATATTTCTAAAGAAAAATAACTCTTAGATCTGCATCATGTTTAAACTGACATGAACTGATGCATAAATGTAGATGTTATGTTCAGACTTGTGATTCTAAGCTTTTATATATTACATTCATATTTGTTTATAGTCATTATGTGAGTTTGTTGATTTATTTTTGTTATTGTTGTTATTTGTTTGTTGATGAATGTGTCTCAGTAAATCCATGATGGACGAGTTGATTCATCCATCTCTAAATAACGAAGGTTATGTGTTTTAGTTTTTCACATTAGTCACGTTTCTTTGCATGTTCACTGTCAGATAAACAAGGTCTAAATGTTTGCTTTTTCAGCTTTACAGGCCATTATGCTCATTGTGTTTAATAGATATCCTTCGTCTCTCCTCTCCGGCTCGTCCTGTATTGATCTCTTCTGTCTGTCATGATCAGTGATCAACCAGTAAACACACTCCCCCTGCTGGAGTCACTGGGATGTTGGAATAAATGCTGAAGGACCCGGTTTGAACAGAGCAGCAGTGACACGTCTGATTCATGTATGTCAGGATCAATACGGTGACTATCTTTGTGTTTGTTCTCTTCAGGGAGGGCGAGGACACGGGGCCTCTGCTGTCGGACCCTCGTATCTCCCTGCTGACCAACGGGACGCTCCGGCTGTCCGACGTCAGTCACGATGACGCGGGAGCGTACACCTGCTCAGTGCAGGACAAAAACATCTCCATCACTGCTCATCTGGAGGTCTTCAGTGAGTCATCAGCAACAACCTGCTGTCATTCTACATTTCTATTCAGTCTGTGGCTCTCAGCTCTGAGCTTATTGCTTCCTAATGAAGACGTAAATCTTTAAAAACACCTCAGACACGGTTAAGGTCTCAGTAATTTCCTAAAACAGCTGCTCATTGTAGTTTTTATCAGAAAACGACAGGAGGAAATGGTCAGGGATGGGAATTGTCTACTGTGTGCTACTGAACTGCAACATGAAATAGAAGCATCTTACAGTCTTCTGTCTGTCTGAATGAGAATGATGACATGAAAGTGTAGTTTACCAACATCAGTGACGAGTGGTGTTAATAACAACATGCGGCGCCGTGTCTTCCTGCTCCCGTCAGACCGGACGGTGATACTGACGAGGCCGCAGGACGTGCGAACGCCCAGAGGAGGAGACGCTCTGCTGGACTGTCTCTTCTACAAAGACCCTCGGCTGAACAGATCCCAGATCGTCTGGAGGAAAGATGGACACAAACTGCAGGAATCCTCACCAGACGACAAGTAAACGTGTTTCCCTCCACAGCAACAATACAACACGTTCATATACAGTCATATCATACATGTGTGCTGGTTTCTTAACAAAGTGCTCAAACTGAGGACATGAGAGAACCAGTTAAACCAGATAAATGACATGAAATTAATAAATTATTTAAAAATCATTCAGGAGATATAAAATCATACAAGTCAGTTAAAAGTAGGACTGCAACTTCTTTCATTTCTTTCATTATCAGTTAATCTGCTGATTATTTTCTCGATTTTATTTAGTTAACAAAATGTCAGAAAACAGAAAAATGCTAAATAAGAGGACGTGTTTGTAGCTCGGAGCTCATACAGTTAACATTTGTATGCTGGAAGTGACAGGAAGCTAACGAAGGGACGTGTGTGTGTTTAGAGTCACTATCTTTGAGAACGGCGCCTTGAAAGTGACAGACGTCCAATCAGACGACACGGCGTCTTACTCCTGTGAGGTCATCACTGACCTGGACCATGTGACAGCGAGCGGCTCCATCACTGTAGTCGGTACGTCACTGTGTGTGTGTGTGTGTGTGTGTGTGTGTGTGTGTGTAGTCGGGGTCACATTTCACATGTCTATGAGTTGTTAACAGCTCCACCAAATAGTGATTTTTCCCTCTAAACTTCTCACATGCTTTCATTTCAATAAATGTTCAAATGATCCAATATTTCAGCAAAAATCAAAGATTAGAGAAAAAGTCCAAAAACTGAAAACAGATTTGTGTATCAGAACTTTGTTTTTTCTTCTTTCCTCTCCCATTAATCATCTCACCACCCCTCAGATTTATCTGCTGACCCTTTGGAGGGGCCCGACCCCTAGGTTGGGAACCACTGGACTAAACTAGCTAACTGTATATAAAGTAGTGTAAACTAGCTCCACCTCCAGCAGCTACAACAGTAACATGCTGCTCTAACACTGATGCTTCACTATTAATAATCTAATGATGTCATATATAATAATATATCAGTCAGAGGGACCAAACCACTACTTTTACTGCAATACTTTAACTACATCAAGCTCATAATACTTATGTACTTTTACTGCAATACTTTAACTACATCAAGCTCATAATACTTATGTACTTTTACTGCAATACTTTAACTACATCAAGCTCATAATACTTATGTACTTTTACTGCAATACTTTAACTACATCAAGCTCATAATACTTATGTACTTTTACTGCAATACTTTAACTACATCAAGCTCATAATACTTATGTATCTTTACTGCAGGACTTTTATTTGTAATGGAGTATTTTTACTCTGCAGTAAATGATTTCAGTACTTCTTCCACCACTTCATATATATCATATATATATATATATATATATATATATATATATATATATATATATATAATAAATGCTTTATAATTTTGTTGTGCTGTTCCATGCTGTACTCTGTGATGTTTGTTCTATTTTGTACACACAGCACAGATCCTCCTCTGTTGCTCTTCCTGAGCTTTCTAACATGTTTTCCTTGTTAAAGTGTTTTAGGGAGTTTTGGGGGTTTTAGCACAGAGGATGTTGTATTACAGGCTGTAAAGCATTGGGCTATACAAATAAAAATGACTTGACTTGAGTTGTTGAAACTCTATGAAAGAAAAAGCTTCTCTCAGTGAAGACTAACGGGTTTGTGTTGGACCCTCAGCACGGCCGGACCCTCCCAAAGATCTGTCTCTGTCTGAGGTGGACGACTACAGCCTCACTCTCAGCTGGATCCCCGGACACTCACACAACAGCCCCGTCACAGGTACCCAACACACAGAAATATCTCTGCATCTACTGGCTGGATCGCCATGGAAGTTGTTTCACACATTCATGTGGTCCTAAGAATGAACTGTAATCATTTAGGTGACCTCTTCCTATCCATCAACAAGTCAAAATGTGATTTGTCCAATACTTTGGTTTATGATCAAATACCTGTAAACTCTCCCATCAGCCTCAGCTGTTGGATATTCTCTGTGCTGTAATGTTTTCTGTTTGCGCTGGGATTGAGCAACATGGTCCTGATATTTGGCTTCATGGTGTGCTGTCAGGGTTCATCGTGCAGAGCAGAGAGGAGCAGCACTCGGAGGAGGGGAAGTGGAGTTGGGAGGAGTTGAAGAGAGTTTCTGGAGACGTCAACAGCCTGCAGCTGACCCTCCACCCCTACTGTACCTACCGCTTCCGGGTCATCGCGGTCAACGAGCTGGGCCCCAGCGAGCCCAGCGAGTCTTCAGACTTCCACAGCACGCCCCCTGCTGGTGAGCGAC
This sequence comes from Thunnus thynnus, assembly GCF_963924715.1. NCBI lineage: Eukaryota > Metazoa > Chordata > Actinopteri > Scombriformes > Scombridae > Thunnus > Thunnus thynnus. The sequence goes on from NC_089522.1 coordinate 35,580,201, forward strand.
ACTGTACAGTCAATGTTGTGAGGAGATTCCCAGTAAAGCTGTCTCAGTTAAGATCTAATGCTTCTGTTTCTTCCTGTAGTTCCTGGCAGTAACCCCACAGGTGTGCGCAGTGACTCCATAGATCCAGGGACTCTGATCATTACGTGGGATGTGAGTACTTCAGTCTGCATGCTCTGCTGTGTGTATGCCACCCAGTTTAATCTAAATCCATTGTTTCCTTGTGTCTTTGTAGGAGATGCACAAGCGCTTACATAGCGGCCAGGGATTCCAGTACAAGGTGTCATGGCGGGAGGCCGGGGGCAAGGGTGTACACTGGAACCACAGCTACGTCAGGTCGCCGCCCTTCTTGGTAAACGGAACAGGAACATACACACCGTTCGAGATCAAAGTCCAGGCTGTCAACTCACTGGGAGACGGTCCTCCACCAGAACCTGAGATCGGACACTCCGGAGAGGACAGTACGTCACCTGCTTCAGTCTTTCCTGCAACACAGCCTGAAATACTGTGATGGAGGGACTTTGTAGATAATAAGAGCTTAAATCTGTGAGGCTGCAATAAACCTGGAACTCTGCATGAATGATAATGTTGCTCCATAAATAAGCAGTTGTTTGCTAACATGTTCAACATGTCAACTTAAAAGATGATATGTCAATATTTTGTTTACAGCTTGTTTCTTCTGCCCTCAAGTGGAAATATGTTCAGTTATTGTAGATTTACGTTATGATTATGATGTTAAATGTCTTCTCATGTGTCTCTCAGAGCCTGAGGAGCCTCCCAGCGGAGTTAAAGCGACCGTGATGAACAGCACAGTCAGAGTGACGTGGAACGAAGCCCAGAGGGTCCGAGGTCTGCTGAGGGGATACAAGGTAGCGGTTCTTACAGCTCTCTGTCGGCTCATGTCACAACAATACTCTGACTTTTTAATGATAATGAGGTTACGCTTCTTGTCACAGTTAGTGTGTTAGCTAGCAGGATATTTAAAAAACAGAGGAGGCCAAATTTCTTTGTTTTTTTATTTTGCATGTAACATCAGTGCTGTACAACCGAACCCCTACTCCCACCCACCCAAACACAGAAACAAGAGGCCTATAAAGGGGCTGACTTTAAAAGATGAAGCCAAAGTATAAAAAGTACAATGCAACTCTGAAAAATAATAAATAAATATTAAAAATACAAAAGCATATTTCACATGGATATCACAATCATTAGTGTGCTTCCACCTCATCCTTTCACTTACACATTCATAAAAGAAATGTACATACATGCCCCCACAGGCTCACTGAACCCCCCAGTGGCCGCAGTGAAAACCGCATGTATGGATCTAAAACTCAGCCAGGACACCGACGCCCTCGGCCAACATTACTGACTGTAGCTTTTAAAGCTAGGGTGAAATACTGGCATCCTATGAAACAGACTCCATTATACTGACTATGGTGGCTAAATAATGCTCTGGCGTGGCCATTTTCAAAGGGGTCCCTTGACCTCTGACCTCAAGATATCTGAATGAAAATGGGTTCTATGGTTTACAGACATGCCCACTTTATACTAGTCCCATGCAGTTTATAAATATAATATAGTAATATAAATGTTATTTTTGGCTAATCTAAAATTGGTGTATTTGAATGGTGGTGTTCGGTGTATTTCTGCATACTGGGGTCACTAAACAATCTTGAAATTGTACAAACTGGGTCTGACTGGAAACTATATTCATGTGTGATGATGTTAGTCCCCATAGTAGCCATTTCACTGTAGTGAGACCATTTTTTGAAAATTAACCTCACTGTATAAAATGACCTATAGTGACCTTGAGGATAATCACAGCTTCATGAAACTTTACAACCACAAACTAGAGACTGAAGGTGTTCAGAGCGTGATTGGCTTTCCTTAATATATTTACAATAAGGGGATTTCTGAGCAATTTCCACAACAGAAGTATTCACCATCCAATCACTGAAAAATGCAATTCTTACAGAAATCTCCAAATGTCAAAAGTTTTTCTGTGGTTCTTCAAGGTTTTGGTGTCTTAATGTGGCATTTTGGAAGGATTTTTGACCATTTTTAATAAATTCTCAAGTGGTTAAAAAATGTTAAATTTTTCACCAAATCTGTTTAACAAACGGTATCAACCCCCAAATCCCAGTTCACTACAGACCTCTCTGTGTTTTAACATACATGCTGAGGTTAATATTAGACACCACAAGGTAGGTATATCAACAATATATATAATGTTATATAGCCTATAACAAGCCTGAAAGGCTGCTAATAGCTGGGACATGTATCTATGGTAATTCCTGTACCACACTGTGATGCTGTGTGTCAGTCAGTATGTTCCCAACGGAGCACCAATACAAGTTCACCCAAATCTGTGGCGACAGCTGAGCTTTAAGTGTTCTCAGATGAGATGAGTCTGGATGAGTTGATGAACAAAGACATCCAGGAACTTGAAGCTGGAAACATATAAAGCTTTGGACTACAAAATGCACCTTAAATGAACCTTAATCCAGAACTGATGGATATACCAGCGTGTCCTCATTTCCAGCAGGCTGCAGAATCTTTAAAACCAAGTATATATGATCTACTCTGGGTCTAGTAGAAACAATCGAAGTTTTTAAATTGTTTAAGTCCTTCAAATCTCTCGACATTATTCAGCAGTTGCTGCAAATGTCATACCATTCATGTTCATCACCCAAATCTCACATTTGAGAGGTGTATCATATTCTTTGGTTCAAGGCCGATTTTCACCACCCGTCAGAAATTTCATCCAACCTTCATCAGATTTGATACATAACATCTTTAAATGACCCAGAAGAGGTTATTCATGTAACAACTCCTCGTCCCCGTTATCTTTCTGCTATCACTAATAAAATGCCCCTAAAATATATATATATCCTTAAAGTTATTAATCAATAACTTTATTTAAATTCATTTAAATGGCAATAACTGTCAGAGTTTTTGACTTCACTACAGGAGATATCCAGACATCAGCATGGTTGTCTCTCATAATGTCCAGATAGACATTTAAACATTTTCTGTTGGAAATAACAAATTAAGAGGTTTTGCAACCGCAGCAGAGGTCGGATTTCTCTGAATGTATCAATGATAACCGCAGCAGCTTTGTGACAGATGAAGCATGCTTGCAATTATGGCTGCAACTAACCCTTTATTTCAATATTGATTAATCTATTGATTATTTTTCATCTAATCATTTTCGTCCATAAAAAGTCAGAAAATAGTGAAAAATAGCAGCGCCCTCTAGAGGGCGGATGGGGATCAGAAGAACAACCGTTTTTGAAAGTAATGATGTTTTATGGTTTGACAACGTTAAGGTCTGGTCAGATTTAGGCACAAAACCACCTGGTTAGGGTGAGGGAAAGATCATGGTTGGGCTGCGGCGACTTGCATGTAAACACCAGTGAAACAACAGTGGTCTCCTGTCAGCAGTAGCAGGAACGGACCCAAATGCAGGGTTGAAGTAAACCTTCTTTATTCTCAGATCCAACAAAACTCAACTGAAAACCAGACCTTAAATACAAACTAAACTAAGACACTGGGCAGCTGATAGGCTGAGAAGACACGGCGAGCAGGGCTGATGAGACTGATGGAGGGCAGGTGTGAAGGTGACAGCAGAGGTGTGAGGAGGAGCACATGAACACACGAGGGAAACACAGAGTAACAGAAAACACAATACTCTAAATCAGAACCCAGCATAAGAATTACATAAACTGAAGCACACAACAGTCTTCTAAACCCACCACCCAAACCATAACAAGCAAAACCGTACGACCAGAAGGACCTGACAGACGTGTAACACAGGAAACCCCAAACAACACAAAAACACAGAGTCCAAAAAACAAACAAAGTCCACACAGGATGTGACAGTCTCCTGCAGCAAAGGTCACATTGCTTTTTGTTATCTTACTAACGATCCAGCCATCAGCCACCTCATACTGACTGAACAGCACATTCAGAGAATGTTTTTAGCATTTTAGTTCCATAAATAATTTAAACTATTAATTGATAATCAACATAGTTGTCCATTAGTTTTCTCTCTATCAACTATCAATCATTTCAGCCAGGGCTGATTGATCTATGAGATGTTATAAACTAGTGATGAAATACAGCCTTCAGTCTGCGAAACCTCTGATGTTCAATTTATGTCACATATGACAACGAAAAACAGCAAACTTTCACATTTGAGAAGCTGGAGCATAGCTGAAAACTGTCAATAATTGATCAATGATTAACTAACCGGTCGTTGCAGCTGTGGTTTTCAGCTCTACTTGTAACCCACGAAGCAAAGGATTAGTCATACTACGCATCCACTCCACATGTGTTTACTTCCCTCTGCCTCTGTGTCAGATCTACATCAGGAGGTTGGGTGTGCCGGGGGCCCGGGGCCGGAGGTCCCTCGGGAAGCATCATCACGAGGAAGAGAGGAGGCGGGAGAGAGGACAGGAGCGAGGGAAGGAGAAAGACGAGTGGAGTAAGGTGGTGGTCGTTCATGGCATGAAGACTTCAGAGGAGGTGACCGGGCTGCAACTGTTCTCTCGGTACGAGCTGTCCGTCACCGCCTTCAACAGCAAAGGAGAGAGCCCCCCCTCCCCAGCGCACCACTTCAACACCCCAGAGGGAGGTGAGTACGATCGGTCACCTGCATAAACACAATAACATATCTGTAATCTGGATAAATGTGAATGCGTGTGCTTTGTGTCTGTTAGCTCCCGGCCCTCCTGCATCACTGAGGTTCGAGAGTCCATCGGAGAAGTCTCTGACGCTCTACTGGACGCCTCCGGCTGAAACCAACGGCATCCTGCTGGGATACGTGGTGCAGTACCAGCAGGGTAAAGTCTGACAATAACTGGATATCTCACTCTTTAACCAGAATTCTCCCATATATGAGATTAGAGTTTAATCACAGAACAGCGGGTAGTTAATGAGTGAATAATGTTTTGTTCTCATTTTCTGATGTTATTGTTTCATTTGACAATATTGTAGTAGAATCATTTGGCATAAAGATTGATACCAGTTAGCTTAGCAAATAGACAGGAAATGGCAGGGCAGCTAGCCTGACTCTGTCTGAAGGTAACCAGCTCCTCTGAAGCTAATAATATAAATTATATCTCGTTTGTTTAGTCCGGATTAAAACCACAAGCTTAATCCCGGGATACCACGGATATTTTTCCAAGTGGCCAAAAATCTGTTGGTTTACTTTAAAGGATTTTCTTATTTTTTATGAGCTCCAATAGCTCATTGTGCTACATATCACAACCTATTGACTTTGTACTACATTATATATATATATCTTCTCTAAGAACTACTACACAGAACTACTCTCTGGAGACTGAAAACATGATGCTGTTATTAGTCTTTGGAGCCGTTTCTGTGTGACCCAGTGCAGCGGTGAGACTCACTGATGTGTTTTTAATAAGATATATCAGCTTTGATACAAACACAATACTTGTTAGTAGATCAGTTCATTGTTGGTTTGGATCCAAACATGAAGACAAATATAGAAAATCATCAGAATGATCCTTTAAGGACATTCAAGATGTTTGGTGGAGAAAGTTTTTGTGTGACTTTTCATCAGATGACTGGAAACACTGGTTTGTTTCCTCTGCAGAGGTGGAGAGCAGAGACAGTCCAGTGCAGATGGAGATCATCAGCGATCCCAGTATGACTTACATTATGTTGGACTCTCTGGACCCCAGCAGCCATTACATCTTCAAAGTGATAGCACGCACCAGCGCCGGGGACGGACCTCCCATCACACGCAGGGGCGCCACCCTGCTGGACGGAGGTGAGACGACGGTTTACAGGATTCTACCATCACGTGCAGTCTTTTATTCCTTAACGTTCTCCTTCGTTTACATCTTTCCAACTTTACCTCCACCTGTCTCTCTCTTCCCCCAGTTCCTCCATCCAACATCACCATAATTCCCAGTAACACATCCCTCAACCTGAGCTGGGTGCCGGGAGAGCGAGACAGGAACCACGGCTTCCACATTCACTACCTCCGGAAGAGCGGTGAGAGGCTGCAGGGTTATCAATAATTAACTGTAGATATTATACAGTTAATTACCTGCCTCATTATTATCATGACTGTTAGATGTATTGATCCACCTAAAGCAGAATAATAGACGACAAAACAGTTTGATAGAAATATGATGAAGACAAACAAATTTACTGTGTGTGTGTGTGTGTGTGTGTGTGTGTGTGTGTGTGTGTGTGTGTGTGTTGCAGCTGGGGATCAGTGGGAGGAGTCAGAGGTGTTGAACTCCACGCAGGGTTTCTATTCGCTGACAGGCCTCCAACCAGGAACTGAGTACCGTCTTAAGATCATACATGGAAACAAGACTCACTGGGAAGATGTGACATGGACCAGAGGACCAGGTACACACACACACACACACACACACACACACACACAATAATAAAATAAGATAATAAGATACACATACACAATAATTGTTAGTATGTTGGATCCGTTAAAAAGCAGCTGCATGAACATCTTCAGTGTGAATCGTTTCCTCGTGTTGCTGACGATCTCTCCGTGTCTCTCAGTGCCGTCGGAGGTGGCCGGTGGATTTGCCACCCAGGGTTGGTTGATCGGACTCATCAGCGCCATCGTGCTGCTGGTGCTGATACTGCTCATCCTCTGCCTTATTAAACGCAGCAAGGGCGGCAAATACGCAGGCAAGACAGACGGATGCTATAAAAACAACACACTCACATGCACACTGTTCTCACCAACAACGACTGACGTTGAGGTTTTCCCTACAGTGAAGGACAAAGAAGACAAGGAGGTGGACTCTGAGGCTCGGCCCATGAAGGATGAAACTTTTGGAGAGTACAGGTCGGTCTTTTCTCACATGCATTTATTTATTATTATGCCTATTATATATATATATATATAGAGAGAGAGAGAGATACAGAATAGAATTTGTTCTATTTCTGTATAAATGTGACCTAAAACATGATCAGATTTCCATTCAAGTCCTAAAACTAGACAAAGAGACATCAGTTAAACAAATGAGACAAAAATCTTACACTTGTTCATTTAATTATTGAGGAAAATGATGTAATGTTACATATGTGTGGGAGGCAGAAGTATGTGAAGCTCGAGGATTATCAATTAATTTGAAGGGGAAATTAGAGTCGCGTGTTTCAATCAATGGGATGACACTCAAGTCTAGGAAACTAAAGGCGTCTCCTGCAGTGGCTACAGTCGATGTTGATGAGTCCATCATCAGGAGAACATTGAACATCAATGGTGTTCATGGCAGAGCTGTAAGGAGAAACCCACTACTCTCCAAACAGAACATTGCTGCCGTCTAAAGTTCACTAAAGACCACGTGGAGCCAGAAGGTGATTGGAACAATGTTCTCTGGATGGATGAGACCAAAACCGAACTTTTCGGCTTGAATGAGAAGCGCTCTGTTTGGTGATGAGCAAACACTGCATTCCAGCGTAAGAACCTGAACCCATCTGTGAAACATGGTGGTGGTATCATGGTTTGGGCTGCTTTGCTGCCTCTGAACCAGGACAGCTTGCAATCATTGATGGAGCTCTGAGTTCTGAGTCGTTCCACCAAAGAACGGTTAGAGCAGAAGAAAGATGATGTTTTGGAACGGCCGAGTCAAAGTCCTGACCTTAATCCTGTAGAAATGCTGTAGAAGGACCTGAAGCATGTTGTTCATGCAAAGACGCCCACCAGCATCCTTGAGTTGAGATTGTTCTGTGAGGACGAACGGGCTAAAACTCCTCCAAGCTGATGAGCAGAGCTGATAAACAGTTACTAGAAACGTTTGGTTGAAGTTATTGCTGCAAAAGGGGGTCACACCAGATACTGGTTTCACTTTATCTAGTTTTAGGACACATTTATGCAGAAATACAGAAAATTCTAAAGGGTTCACAAACTTTCAAGCGGCACTAATGTACATCATCATCGTAAGATGTTAGGTTGATCAGTTTATGAGTCTAAACAACCTCCTCATCACCACATAAGAACAATCTACCAAATTATATATTGTTTGTTTAATTTGTGCAAAAACTGAAGTGAAAAGTGATTTTTTTGAAACTGAACATTGCAGGAAAACAAACACAATAACTGGGATTATATATGATAATTATTATATATGGTGTTTGTCATTAAACTGGATTTATGTTGATTTTATCAGACTATGATTTAAAGTTATTTTATCACTGTAGTGCAGAGAACTATAACTTAATCTATAACTTCATCTATAACCTAATTTTAAATGTTAATACAGCCGATCACACAGCTGTCATTTACATAATACAGGAAAGATTTATTCAGTCCTCAGCAGATGTCGGCTGTGATGCAGTTTGTTGTTTGCTGACTCAAAAGAGGACAAAGAAGAAGAGATTTGTCAGTTTAATGTTATTCAGGTGCTATTAATCATCTGACTCATGGTTTCCTGCGTTTGTAACATCAAAACATCTCTGAGTCTTTCCATTTCTAAATGAAATACTGTTATTATTATTATTATTATCATACTGTTATATATTGAATATATTATGTGGATGATTTTGTTGTGTACAAGTTTGCCATTTTATGAGGTTTTAAATCTTTTCCTGTGGTTTCAAGTTTTAGAATGAAACCTGTAATTTGCACAAACATTTTTAGCTGCTAGCTTGACTTTAGCAGACAGCTCTAACTCTCCCAGCTCTCCTTCCTTTTTATCTTCCTTTAATGCTGCAGATCCCTGGAGAGGTGAGCAAGTCAACCCCGTCTTTAGCTCTCAGATGCATGTTTGTGTTGTGATGGAGCATCAACCAGTGGCTTCGTTATGTAACTGAAGCTTGCTGGAGTTTTTTGTTTGTCATTTTTAGGCATGCTAATAAGAAATACCCTGGAAAAGAAGAATGACTCTTATTTTTATTCTTTTTAATAATTCTTCTGATATCTTTTTTGTGTTTTTTATATCACTTTGTGTTTTTGTTGGTATTTTGTGGTTATTTTGAGAATTTAAATTCAGACTAAAAATGTACATGTGATAAACATTTGACAAATCAAACTTAAACCGTGAACGTCACATGAGTTAACTAATTAGCTTTTGTATTATATGATATATGATAGTAGGTGTGGATATGACTTTTACAAGTATTATAGAATTTATGCAACTAAATTGTATATTTTAGTTATGGGTGGTTTTGCAGTAGTTAAATAATAATGATCCAAACAGCTTAAACCTTTTTACTAAAGAAAAACACATTGGGACAAGCAACACAGAGGTCAGTTTTATGCCTTATGGTTTGTTATATTATATATTATTTTCCCACAATATCTTTCAGTTTCAGGATTTAGAAGTCAGCTGGAGACAAATCCTTCAACCAGCTAACAGAGTTCGCAGGTCTGCTTGGACAGTTGTCATGTGATTCTACTTTTGTCTGCCTATGTCTGAAATCAAGGAACCATTTTTCAAAAAATTACCACAAATTTCAGATTTACAATTTACAATTTGCAATTTCATTTAGCAGACACTTTTATCCAAAGCGACGTACATCTGAGACTGACACAACACAAGCATGTATCTAGTCAGGAGACAGTGTGAGTAAGAGCCATAAAGCTTAAGATAGAGTCTGATAGGACGTAGTTGCCAACAGGTGGTGCACCGAGGCAATGCAGAGAGTGCATAGAGGCAGATTTGTTTTGTTTTGTTTTGCTTTGTGTTTTGTTCCACCACCGTGGAACTACAGAGAAGAGTCTAGTTAGTGACTTAGGGTCCTGTTGTGGCACCAGGCGTCTTTCATTGGCAGAGCGTAGTGAGCAGGAGGGAGTGTAGACCTGAATGAAGGAGTTCAGGTAGGCGGGAGCTGTTTTAGTTGCTGTTTTTTAAGTGAGTGTCAGGGTTATGAATTTGATGCGGGCAGCAACTGGGAGCCAGAGGAGGGATATGAACAGCAGGGTGATGTGTGCTGATTTGGGCTGATTGAAGATCAGACGGTCAGATCAGAAGGTTTGAAAGTACATGCAGGGAGGCCTGTCAGTAACGAGTTGCAGTAGTCAATGCGTGATATTACGAGGGTCTGTAGCAGGAGTTGTGCTGCATGCTCAGACAGGTAGAGTCTGATCTTCCTGATGTTGTACAGGACAAACCGACACGACCGAATGACTGAGGCCACATGAACCTTAAAGGTTAGTTGGTCATCGATCATGACACCCAAGCGTCAGGCAGACTTTGTGGGCATGAGTTGGTTGATTAGAGCTGGATGCTGATGTTTTATTGTATGGAGGGACTGGCTGGATGACAAGGAGCTCGGTCTTTCATCCATGCTGTGATATATCAACAAGGCATGATGAGGTCCAAGCTGAGACTGTGTGGTCCTAAGGCGGGAATGACAGGAAGAGCTGGATGTCATCAGCATAGCAATGGTATGAGAAACCATGGGAGTTGATGATTGCGCCAAGTGAGGTGGTGCAGTTTGGACACTTCTCCCCTCCAAGATACTCTAAAATATCTCCCTAACAGGCAGGACATGAACCAGCGGAGGGCGGATCCTGAGATCATCCTGACAGTGATTCCATAACCGACAGGAGTGCAGTCTCAGTAGAGTGACCCTGCTTAAAGCCGGACTGATTCACGTCATACAGGTTGTTGGCAGAAAGGAGTTCAGAGACTTGGTTAAAGACTGTGTGCTCAAGTACTTTTGACAGGAAGGGCAGGAGTGAAACTGGTCTGTAGGGAAATGGTCTGTAGCAGGTTGGATGATATTGGGTCCAGTGGGGAGGTAGTAGGATGAGAGTCCAGCAGAATTTTGGAGACTTCTTCCTCGGTCAGAGGGGAGAATGAGGAGAGTTTGTCCCTGTTAGCTGCAGACTGACTTAGTCAGGCTCAGAGAACTGCTTACTGATGGCAGAGACCTTATCAGTAAAAATGAGGTGAACATGTCTGCAGTGAGTAAAGTGGAGGGCGGAGGAGGAGGCGGATTGAAGAGACGGTAAATTATTATTGTAAACTGCATGAGGCTCAATCAGAAGTAGTTCATACGACGTGTGTCCGACCACATCAAAAACCAAAAGTCTTAAAAATAGATGAGAAGAAATATTTATTGTCCACCAGGGTGGAAAACTGTCTTCAACTCATCAAGACATGAAACCACAATTCATCTGATTCTTACAAGAGACAAAGTGAAGCAGTCTGAAGGTCACATTACACTTTAAAAACACTTAATGTCTGTGGCCTGAATCTCATCAGTCACTCTGCAGAGTTGAGAGTATTGATGGCACTTTGGGATGAAGACTTCTTAAATACATTTTCAGTTGCAGAGGGACTCGGAGCGGCTGAATAGAGGATGGCAGCTCTCTGCCGGGATACTCCTTGCTTTCTTCCTCATCCTTTCTGTAAATAGTTGAATCAAGGACTTTTGGGGTTTGCCAACTGTTCTTAGTTACTCTGAACAACTACACTCAAAGGCAGAGTGAAAAGTCGGTGTCATGGGGGAAGATGTTACATCGTTTAAATACGGGAATAATGTCACACATTTTCAGACTGTCTGTCCAGGAGGACGTTCACAGTGTCGCAGTCAGTTGAGCACAAGGTCGTAGGAAGTGAGGGTGCGGAGGGTGACGCAGCCCTTGCAGATGGTAGAGGACCTGCATGTTACAACTATAAACCCTCTGAGACGCAGGATGGGTCAGGTCAAGTTGGGTCGGGTCGGATCAAGTTGGGTAAGGTCAGGTTGGGTCAGGTCAAGTTGGGTCGGGTAAGGTCAGGTAAGGTCAGGTTGGGTAAGGTCAGGTTGGGTCAGGTCCATTCAGGTTGGGTCGGGTAAGGTCAGGTTGGGTCAGGTCCATTCAGGTTGGGTCAGGTAAGGTCAGGTTGGGTAAGGTCAGGTTGGGTCAGGTCCATTCAGGTTGGGTCAGGTAAGGTCAGGTTGGGTAAGGTCAGGTTGGGTCAGGTCAGGTTGGGTCAGGTCCATTCAGGTTGGGTCGGGTAAGGTCAGGTTGGGTAAGGTCAGGTTGGGTCAGGTCAGGTTGGGTCAGGTCCATTCAGGTTGGGTCAGGTAAGGTCAGGTTGGGTAAGGTCAGGTTGGGTCAGGTCAGGTTGGGTCAGGTCCATTCAGGTTGGGTCAGGTAAGGTCAGGTTGGGTAAGGTCAGGTTGGGTCAGGTCCATTCAGGTTGGGTCGGGTAAGGTCAGGTTGGGTCAGGTCAGGTTGGGTCAGATCGAGTAAGGTCAGGTTGGGTCGGGTCCGTTCAGGTTGGGTCGGGTAAGGGTAAGGGAATCTCAGGAGAAGAGCTCAACTGGGATCCCGCTTGAAACATGTTCCCACAGCTTCGGTTGTTTGTCTCCCGTCTTGCCTCCACACAGCCGGTCAGTCTTGGCTGTGATGCTGAAGTGTTGGTTTTGGAAAGTTGATAGACGCTGGAAACAAGGAGGGTTCCGAAGCTAAGCGACGGTCCGACAAGCCGTTGTGTTGGAGTATACTGGCCTTCAGCACCAAGCTAGAAGGGAAAGATTGGCAGGTGTAGCAGCAGTAACTAAGGTGGAGGCGTTCACGTCAGCCTCCACGCAGCAAACGTCTGACAGTTTGTCTCTCTGTCGTCTTTCAGTGATGCAGATGAGAAGCGTTCGGACAGCCAGCCGTCTCTGTGCGGGGAGAGCAAGCTGGGGAGTGACGACTCTTTGGCGGAATACGGAGACAGCGTGGACATCCAGTTTAACGAGGACGGCTCCTTCATCGGCCAGTACAGCGGCCGGGGGCCCGTTCCCCACGGCAACGAGAGCTCCGGTCCCGCCTCCCCTGTTAACGCAGTCCCCCCTCCTCCCATCGCTCCATCCATGTCAACCATCCTGAACCGGCCCAGCTAGACACACACACACACACACACACACACACACACACACACACACACTGCCTGCAACAATACACACACAGTCTCAGTACATTCCACAGGTTTATACAGTGAAGTGTTTACAGGATGTCCAAGTTTACACACACACACACCTACAGACAAGAACACACACTCAGATAGCTCTTCACAGAGGGAGGATGAAGATGATGGCTGATGTGATGAAGACTGAGACAAAGGGGAGAAAAGTTTTTTCATCTGTGACCAAAATGTCTCAACCACATGAACATTTAAATGATCATTCTGGTGATTTTCTACATACCAACAATGACCCGTAGATCAGTTCATCGTTGGTTTAGATCCAAACGTGACATTTGGTGACAAGAACAAAAATATGGGAAACCACCAGAATGATGCTTTAACGTCATGTTTTTACCTTTAATAATGTTTAATTTTCAGTTAGTGCATCATTATCACCACTGTGTGTCTTTGGTTCTGCAGTTTATGAGATATTTATTTGTGTTCATGTGTGCATGCGTCTGGGAATGATTTGACTATTTATTGATGTGTGTGTGACTGTCAAACCGAAGATGCATGACCCCCCCCCCCCCCCCCCCCCCCCCCCACCACCACCACCACCACCACCACTGAGGCATTCAAAAGTCACGTAGTTGATATTTAGAGTATGATTTTAAAGTGCGACTGTTACTCTGTGTGTGTGTGTGTGTGACTGTTCGTGCTCTCCTGTTGCCTTAAGAGAGTCCAGCTGAGCCTCCTCACGTTCTCCGTCGTTCTGTCCATCTGGCCTTCATCTGTTTCTCCTCACAAACATTCCTCTCCCATCGTCCTCCTGTTTGCTCAGCAGGTGAAAATGCAGGATCAGAACAACAGCATAGACAGAAAGACACTCCTATGCACACACAGACACACACAGACACACACAGACGATGCATACATAAAGAAACCACACGGAGAGCCGGTCCTTTGTAGCAAACCATACAGGAGCGAGGGAGGAGCGAGGGAGGAGCGAGGGAGGAGCGAGGGAAGGAGAGGAGGACAGAATCACGAGGAGGACAAGAAGGAGAAAGAAATGAGATCTGACGTATCATTCTCTGAATGTAAATAGAACCTTGAGATTGTCATTTTTTAATTTTCATCAATTCTTTTATAAGATGATCAAACTGTAATTTTTTTTTTATCTGTTGCTGTGTTTGATTTTGTACTGCAGCACTGAAGCTGAGCTGCTGTAGCATTTGTATCATACAACCCCAACACCATCGTCTCCTCTTAGTTACTCTTTTCCTCTTGTGTCGCTTCGTAGATCAGACATTTAGAGAAGACTAGAATCATAGCGAGAACAAACACCCCTCCCTTCATCCACTTCCTTTATAGCGCTTAGAGATGCAGCAGATATTATTGATTATTAAGAAGTCATGTCATAAACGTTAACATTTATACATCCCAGTGAGGCAGCGCTTTTCTAATGGACATGAGTGTGATGCATTGATGTCCTCTGCAGCCCTGGATGGACCATACTGGAAATCTAAATACTTAGAGGGTTTATTTCGTTGCCTTGGAGTGAAAGACAGGCGTGCACTGCTGGTGCCTCTTTGTGGCTCCACTTTGCCAGACAAACTCAACATGACAGCTTGTGGGAAGAAGGAGTGCAAACCAAGGATTTCTCATGTGTTTGGACCCAGAGCTGAAGTTCGTTTTTAATGTTTGTGGAGCAGAGAGGGAATCATTTATACTGACATCGCTGAGCAGAGAGCAGAGAGTGGTGTCTCTCAAGCTGGTGTTGGGTTTATTTCATATTTTCTCATTGTAAACAAACCCCATAAAAAGACTAAAACCAACAATGTGTCAGTCCATCTCTCAGTATTTTGCGACTCTATACTCTGTGGCTCTCAGCCTCAAGCACATTGGTTCCTACTGAAGATAAAGCTTCTATAACTTATATCTCTCTCCTCCACAGTCTGAGCTGTCAGTGTGTAATGTGTTATTGGCTCATAGTGATGAACCTACAGAGAATTATCAGTGACTCTGCAGCTCCTCTCAGCTTTACGGAGCTTTATAGTGAGTTTCAGCTCATTGTTTATCTGTCCGGCTGCAACTTTACTGTTCTGGTTCACTCTCAGCGTCTCATAGCATCATTTTCAGAGAAAAAGCTGTAAAAAGCCGCTGAACACTACCTGCAGCTACAGAAGCAGATATTTCCCTCAGGAGTCGGTAGAGAGTTATTTATTTTAAAAAAAGGCTCAGTTATTTCACAAACAAACAGGAGGAAATTTGTTGGGGACTATTTTCAGTGGTGGATGAATCCACATTTGGAACTCCAGAGAGTATTTGTGGCAGCAGGATGGTGTTGTGCTCAATGGAGCTTTGTAACACAGATGTTTACCTTTTACCAGAGTAAAAATCCTCAACATGTTGCCTTGTTGATCATCTCTCTGCTCCGACATTGATGCCGACTGTTGTACAGCCCTGTCTGTCTGTCTGTCTGTCTGTCTGTCTGTCTGTCTGTCTGTCTGTCGCAGCCTTCTTTTATAACCACGTTGGGAAAAAAGACAAAAACTAGTACAAAAAAAAAAAAGACAAAACATTTTAGGTATAAATAATAACAATAATGCTAATGCTAACAACAACAACAACAACCACAGTGCGGTTCTCAGTTCTGGTGACGCGGTCAGTGATGTCATCTGTAGCAACGATATGATCAATGAAGTGAATCAGTATCAGGATCTTGCAGGGACACACAGGTTTACACTGGAGATGTGTGTGTGTGTGGTGGGGGGGGGGGATGGGGAATGAGGGGAGCTGTCCTGCAATATTGAGGTGTGCTGACATTGTACCTGCTTGTTGCATTGTGCTGTTCTGTATCTGACAAACTAACCCGACTAATAAATAAACATGGACTTATATCTGAACACAGCGAGCTGCTGCCTCATCTCTTCTTTGGATCAGTTTGTTTCAGAAGCTTTGAACTATCTGAGAATGAAAAAACTAAAATTTAAAAATTCAGCAGTGAAACTGAAACAGCCATTCTACTTTTAAAGACTGTAGGGACCACCAGTAAGCCTGCATACTGGGAGCGCAGTGTTCTAGTGGGATAATACGGTACTATGAGCTCTTCAAGATATGATGGTGCCTGACCATTAAGGGCTTTGTAAGTTAGGGGAAGGATTTTAAATTCTATTCTAGATTTTACAGGAAACCAATGCAGCGAAGCTAAAATGGGAGAAATGTGGTCTCTTTTTCTAGTTTTAGTCAGAACACGTGCAGCTGCATTCTGGACCAGCTGGAGAGTCTTTAGAGACTTGTTAGAGCAGCCTGATAATAAGGAACTGCAATAATCCAGCCTAGAAGTAACAAATGCGTGAACTAGTTTTTCTGCATCTTTTTGGGACAGGATGTGATTTTTGCGATATTACGTAAGTGAAAAAAGGCAGTCCTTGAAATTTGATTTATGTGGGAGTTAAAGGACATATCCTGATCAAAGATAACTCCCAGATTCCTTACGGTGGTGCTGGAGGCCAGGGTAATGCCATCCAGAGTAGCTTTATCATTAGATAATGTGTTTCTAAGGTGTTTAGGGCCAAACACAATAACTTCAGTTTTATCTGAGTTTAGTAGCAGAAAATTGCAGGTCATCCAGGTCTTTATGTCGTTAAGGCATGTTTGGAGTTTGTTTAACTGATTGGTTTCATCAGGCTTCACTGATAAATATAATTGGGTATCATCTGCATAACAATCAACATTTATGGAGTGTTTCCTAATAATATTACCTAAAGGAAGCATATACAAGGTGAATAGAATTGGTCCAAGTACAGAACCTTGTGGAACTCCGTGTCTAACTTTTGCCTTCATGGAGGATTAATTGTTAACGTGTACAAACTTAAATCGATCTGATAAATAGGACTGAAACCACCAGATTGTGGTACATAGCCTGTTACTAAAGACAGATTGATCATATCTAGTAAAGAAGTGCTCACTAAGGGTAAGACTTCCTTAAGCAGCCTAGTTGGGATGGGATCTAAGAGACAGGTTGATGGTTTACATGAACAAATAGTTCAGGAAGGTCAACTGGAGAAAAACAGTCCAAATATATGTCAGGATTTACTGCTGTTTCTAAGGTTCCTGTGTTTGGGGAGAGAACGGTGCCTGTTGAGGGCAGGAGATGGTTAATTTTGTCTCTAATAGTTAGAATTTTATCATTAAAGAAGCTCATAAAGTCGTTACTACTGAGAGCTATAGGAATACATGGATCAGTAGAGTTATGACTCTTTGTCAGCCAAAGTGCTGAAAAGGAACCTAGGGCAGTTTTTATTCTCTTCTATTAATGCTGAGTAATAGGCAGCTCTGGCATTACAGAGGACCTTCCTATATGTTTTAAGACTATCTTGCCAGACTAAGCGAGATTCTTCTAGTTTGGTGGAACGCCAAATCCTTTCATATTTTCATGATGTTTGCTTTAATTTGCGGGTTTGGGAGTTAAACCATGGAGCTAACCTCTTACGTTTTATTATCTTCCTTTTTAAGGG
This sequence comes from Thunnus thynnus, assembly GCF_963924715.1. Lineage (NCBI taxonomy): Eukaryota > Metazoa > Chordata > Actinopteri > Scombriformes > Scombridae > Thunnus > Thunnus thynnus. Next base: position 35,597,557 of record NC_089522.1, read on the forward strand.
GGCGATGGAGTCGAGTGTTATTCGTAATGAGCCTGCAGCTCTATCAATAAGATTATCAGTTTGGGAGGGACTAAAGTTAACATAAGAGTCCTCTGTAGTATTGAGACATGGCAGTGAATTCAGTACTGATGGAATTGCTTCCTTAGATTTATCTACAGCACTGACACATAGACATCTAGTGAGGACATTTTTGTCTAATGGTGTGTATTCCAGTAATAGGAATTCAAAAGTTATTTAAGAGGACCTATGATGATTTTCCTTATTTTCAGTCATATATCTAATGTCACAATGTCAGATGTTATCATATCAGATCATATTATATATATATATATATATATATATATATCTGTGTCAGGTGTTGGGAAACCAGGACGTGATGAGAAATGGGCTACTGGAACAAGACATAGATGGAGCAGAGCAGAGAATAGGGATCTGTTGGAATGCTACTATACAAGTAACCCCAATGAAAGAGGCTACATGCAGAGGTTGTGGGATATATGGATGTTTTGAAACCCAACATCTAAGCTTACAAAGAAACAACTACTAGCTCAGTGTTCCAACATCCGCAAACGGCAACTGCTATCACAACTAGAGATTGATGAGGTACAACGAACATGCTATGGCAAGGGGGAGCCTGGACGACGGGTCAGGGGGGAGATATGATCCTCCTCCCCACACTCCGAGATTGGGTACCAAGCCCCAACAAGCCCTTATGACCTTAACACAAGGGCAACTGACCTAAGAATGACTATCATAACTAAGCTGGACACCCAGCACCCCCGTAGCCGATTACCAAGGCTAAGTGACAAAGTACCCTCTGAAAGTCTGCTAGAGGATGTGAATGCAGCGCTACATACTATCCCTACTAGGACCATAACTGAGACCAATCAGCTGATATACACCACAGCAACAGTGATCCTAGAGATGCTTGGCTACAAGATGAACACCATGAGTCACAAAGAGCATTACCCTCCATGGAGAAGGAGGCTGGAGGCCAAGATCAAGGCAACACAGAGAGAAGTTAGTCGACTCTCAGAGCTACAGAAAGGTGTGGGAACGAAAGGGATACCCAGGAAGTACAACAAGCTGTCTATACCTGAGGCACTGGAGACTGCCAAGCAAAGGCTCACAGCTCTGGCTACCCGCCTGAAGAGATACACAGGAGAAGCAGAAGCCAGGAGAATAAATAGGATGTTCTCCACCAAACCATCCAAAGTGTACTCTCAGTGGCAAGGTAATAACACAAGAACAGATCCTCCCAGGGCTGAGACTGAACAATACTGGAAGAGTATATGGGAGAAGGAGGCATCACATAACACCAATGCTCAGTGGCTAGTGGATTTTAGAGCAGACCACAGCAATCTCCCTGAACAAGATCCAGTAACCATTACAATGGCAGACATCCAAGAACGAGTATCAGGTATGAAGACCTGGACAGCACCGGGCCCGGACATGATCCACACCTACTGGCTAAAGAAACTAACTGGACTCCATGAACACCTGGCAGCACAAATGAACCAGCTGCTGATGGATGGGACACACCCAGAATGGTTAACCCAAGGGCGGACAGTCTTGATCATGAAGGACCCCCAGAAGGGCATGATCCCATCCAACTACCGGCCAATAACCTGCCTCTGTACAACATGGAGGTTCCTGTCAGGCATCATAGCGGCTAAGATGAATAGGCACATGGCCCAATACATGAGCAGGGCCCAGAAAGGAATTGGTAGCAATACCAGGGGTGCTAAGCACCAGCTATTGGTCGATAGAGCAGTCACCGAAGACTGCAAGACCAGGCAGACCAACCTGTGCACCGCCTGGATTGACTACGAGAAGGCCTACGACTCAATGCCACACACATGGATACTGGAATGCTTGGAAATGTACGACATCAACAGGACACTAAGAGCCTTCATCAAGAACTCAATGGGGCTGTAGAAAACGACTCTGGAGGCCAACTCAAAGCAAACTGCACAAGTTACCATCAAGTGCGGCATATAGCAAGGTGATGCACTATCCCTGCTGCTGTTCTGCATAGGCCTGAACCCCTCAGCCAGATCATCTCAAAGAGTGGCTATGGGTACCAGTTCCGTAGTGGAGCAACAAACATAAACATAAAATAAACATTCACCTACCTTCCATAATCCTGGCCAACATCCAATCACTGAGGAACAAAATGGATGAATTACATGGGAATGTCAGTCATCTACATGAAAACAGGGATGCTTGTTTCATGGCATTCACAGAAACATGGTTTACAGAGTCAGACTCTGATGCTTCCTTGGATATAAATGGCTTCCAGGCTCCTAGACAGCTGGATCAGGACAGCGAGGTAACAGAAATCACAGGGAGGGGGTGTGTGCACCCAAACACAGATGGTGCAACAATTTTACTGTGCAGGGGCAGTTGTGCTTGCCAGATATAGAGCTTGCCCTGCAGTGGTGCTTCGACTGCACAGAAGACTGTCTGTGTTTACAGAATCCTCGGACAACATAGATGAGTTAATGGACGTTGTGTGTAGTTACATTTCTTTTTGTAGAGACGATGTTATTTCCACCAAGGTTGTAAAGGCTTTTCCTAACAACAAAACATGAGCCTCATAAAAAGAAAAATTCTTTTTAAAAATGCTGCTACTGAAGTTAAGCAAACAAAAAGGAGATCAGGCCAGAAATTAAAAAGGCTAAACTCAGGTACAGAGATAAACCTGAAGCTGAGTTGGGCAGTAACAGTTTCAGGGAAGCCTGGAATGGTATGAAATCTATGACTGGGTCAAATAACAAAGGCAATAGGAACATTGTCCTAGCTAGTTGTAATTCAAATAAATAGTTGGCTGATGAGTTAAATGCTTTTTATTTAAGATTTGATAAAAATCATGACTTCACTGATACACTGAATACATTAAAGGACAACACTGGAGCTGCTCAGAAGTGTGGAATAACACTTACCAGGTTGAGGAAGTCCTGGACCTCATAATATCTGCAGCCAGGTTCTCAAAACCTGTGCTGAACAGCTGTGCAGCATCTTTAATTTTATTTTTACATTATCTCTTCAGCAACAGAGGGTCCCTCACTTATGGAAACATTCCACAATTGTCCCAGTCCCTCAGACTAAAACCCCTATGACATTATATGACTTAAGACCAGTAGCACTGACACATTTAATGATGAAGAAACTAGAGAAGCTCATTAACAATGAAGTTTTATCACAGGTGGACAAATACCATCATCATACCATACAGGTGTGGCAGAGGTGTGGAGGACACGACTATCACACTACTACATTTTCTGTATCACCACCATGAGGGCACAAAAGTTCATGCCAGGCTGTTTGTAGATTTCTCCCCGGCTTTTAACACTATCCAGCCACATCTGTACGCAGAAAAGCTAATTCATCTTTTTAAACTGGATTTTAATCTAGTTGGCTGGATACTGGACTTCTTGACAGAAGGTCCCAGTGTGTGTAAAGGGCTCTTTTTCCAATCCACTTCCACTTCAAGGCTGCTGACTGTCTCCACTACGCTACATCATGTACACCAATTACTGTCACAGCAACCACACTAACAGACACATTATTAGATTTGCAGATGATTCTGTGATGATTGAGTCTTCTTAAAGGGGAGCAGCAACATCATGGCTGTGGTTGATGATTTAATACCTTTGTGTGATGAGTCCTTTCTCCAACTAATGTGTCTACAACTGAAGACATGATAATCAGCTTTAGAAAGACTCTTCCTGGTCCTGTCCTAACCAGCATCAAAGGTGCTGACATTGAGCCGGTACACAGCTGTGAATATCTGGCTGTTGTTCTCGACAACAAACTGTGTTTTGAATCTCATGTTGCTTCCACGACAAAAAAGGTTCAACAACAACTTTTTTCCTGAGGAAAATGTTTTCTTTGAATGTCTCCTCTGAGATGATGACTCTCTCATATAGAAGTTTTGTTGAATCAGTTTTATTGTTCTGCATTGTTCCTTGGTATGATCATTTGACTCTGGCCAATAAGAATAAGCTTGGTAGCCTCATCAAAGTGGCTGGTAAGATTTCAGAGAGGAGTCAAGCCCAGCTTACCAACCTTTATAACAAGCAGGTGTTCAGAAAGGCTGCTTCCCTTCTGGAGGGCCAAGATCACCCCCGTCAGACTGAGTCTGAGCTGTTACCCTCAGGTCGTTGGTTGCAGGCGCCCGTTATACTAAGAGATATAAGGTTTCCTTTGTCCCTGCTGCCATTCAATTGTTAAATGGTGGATAGTATTTTATCATTGTCTGGATATTGCTTATTTGCACAGACTGTTTACTTGACTTCTGCACTTTGACCTTGATGCTGAATGAACTCCTTTAAATCACTCACGCCCACTACGTCCTGTTGTTTTTTGCCGTCTATCAGTGTTATTGATGTTTTTGTATGATGTGTGAATTTTTGTTTTTGTTTCGTTTTTGTTTTGGGTTTTTTTGTATATCCTGCTGCAAAGTAAATTTCACTTTAAGGGACAATAAAGATACTTTTAATTTGACCTCAATGGCGGCTATAAGGACTGCTTGGACACAAGACCTAGATTCTACCTTCATGGATGACAGGCTCCTTAATCCTTAATCAGATACACATTTCCTCCATGTGCGCCCGATATGCCAGTCCTTAACATGTACTGGATATTTCCCTCCTTGGTTAAGTTTTGGACATTAGTCTTTCAAAGGAATCCAGATTCCTGACCTCTTGGAGGGGGGTCTCGGAGCAGTCTGTGAGAGACTAAGAACAAGACTTTCTAATGAGTTATAATTAAGTTTAGGGTTGATAATTAGGCTGTAACTCCACCTCCTCGATCAGTGTCTGGAGGAACGTGAGTATTAATATGACTGGGGGGAGTGGATTCATTTAGGCAGACATATTCTTCATGACAAAGCCAGGTTTCAGTAAGACATAATAAATCAATACGATAATGTGCGATTAGATTGTTTATTAATACGGCTTTAGATGACAGAGATCCTATTTTGTTGTACTATTACAGTAGTGGTGTTAATTTTTATTAGATTGTTATGAATGAATCCTCTTCTGTTTACTTTAGATTTAATTAATTTAAGTGGTCGGGGACAGGCACAGTTTTTTCACAAAGAGTAAAGAGTTCAACATGAATATGGAGGAAAAACAAGTATTTAGTAGGAACAGAAAATAAGAAATCAGCTCGGAGAATCTTATCAGATAACCTGTGAAGGTTATCTGACAGCAGGTCTATGAGGGACTGTTACCTGCTCTACTGCATTCCACCTGTCACACACACACACACTCACACACACACACACACACACACAGGGAAAGTCAGACAGTCTGTGCAGCTATCCTTGTTAGGACATTGCAATGACTTCCATTAATTGTTGACAACTAACCAGAACCCTAACCTAACCTATATTCACCCTAACCTATATTCACCCTAACCTATATTCACCCTAACCTAAAATATATTCACACTAACCTAACTTATATTCACACTAACCCTAACCTATATTCACACTAACCTAACCTATATTCACACTAACCTAACATATATTCACACTAACCTAACCTATATTCACACTAACCATAACCTATATTCACACTAACCATAACCTATATTCACACTAACCCTAACCTATATTCACACTAACCTATATTCACACTAACCTATATTCACACTAACCTAACCTATATTCACACTAACCTAACCTATATTCACACTAACCTAACCTTTATTCACACTAACCCTAACCTATATTCACACTAACCTAACCTATATTCACACTAACCTAACCTATATTCACACTAACCTATATTCACACTAACCTAACCTATATTCACACTAACCTATATTCACACTAACCTAACCTATATTCACCCTAACCTAACCTATATTCACACTAACCTAACCTATATTCACACTAACCTAACCTATATTCACACTAACCCTAACCTATATTCACACTAACCTAACCTATATTCACACTAACCTAACCTATATTCACACTAACCTAACCTATATTCACATTAACCTAACCTATATTCACACTAACCCTAACCTATATTCACACTAACCTAACCTATATTCACACTAACCCTAACCTATATTCACACTAACCCTAACCTATATTCACACTAACCTATATTCACACTAACCCTAACCTATATTCACATTAACCTAACCTATATTCACACTAACCCTAACCTATATTCACACTAACCCTAACCTATATTCACACTAACCCTAACCTATATTCACACTAACCCTAACCTATATTCAATCAATCAATCAATCAATCAATTTTTATTTATATAGCGCCATATCACAACAGAAGTCATCTCAAGGCACTTTTCACATAGAGCAGGTCAAGACCGTACTCTTTAATTTACAGAGACCCAACAATTCCCCCATGAGCAGCACTTGGCGACAGCGGTAAGGAAAAACTCGCCTTTAACGGGTAGAAACCTCAAGCAGAACCCGGCTCTTGGTGGGCGGCCATCTGCTTTGACCGGTTGGGTTGAGAGAGAGAAAGAGAGAGGGAAAGGGGGAGGGGGGACAGAAGAAAAACAATCACAACAACAAACAACAACAAGCACAAGCAGCAACAGCCAGGGAAGGATGCCATCAGGACTGTGAAGGACCGCGAAGGTTCGGCCCGGGAGTCAGGTTTTTCTGTGAGATGATAAAGCACAAAAAACTCCGGGGAAGAAGCAAAGTTAGTGACATGCATTGATGTTACATGAATGCATACAGATGGAGAGGAGGAGGAGGAGAGAGGACCTCAGTGCATCATGGGAAGTCCCCCAGCAGTCTAGGCCTATAGCAGCATAACTAAGGGCTGATCCAAGGCGAGCCTGGTCGGCCCTAACTATAAGCTTTATCAAAAAGGAAAGTCTTAAGCCTACTCTTAAACATAGAGAGGGTGTCTGCACCCCAGACTGAATCCGGTAGATGGTTCCATAGAAGAGGAGCCTGATAGCTGAAGGCTCTGCCTCCCATTCTACTTTTAAAGACTGTAGGGACCACCAGTAAGCTGCATACTGGGAGCGCAGTGTTCTAGTGGGATAATACGGTATTATGAGCTCTTCAAGATATGATGGTGCCTGACCATTAAGGGCTTTGTAAGTTAGGAGAAGGATTTTAAATTCTATTCTAGATTTTACAGGAAGCCAATGCAGCGAAGCTAAAATGGGAGAAATGTGGTCTCTTTTTCTAGTTTTAGTCAGAACACGTGCAGCTGCGTTCTGGACCAGCTGGAGAGTCTTTAGAGACTTGTTAGAGCAGCCTGATAATAAGGAACTGCAATAATCCAGCCTAGAAGTAACAAATGCGTGAACTAGTTTTTCTGCATCTTTTAGGGACAGGATGTGCCTGATTTTTGTGATATTACGTAAGTGAAAAAAGGCAGTCCTTGAGATTTGATTTATGTGGGAGTTAAAGGACATATCCTGATCAAAGATAACTCCCAGATTCCTTACGGTGGTGCTGGAGGCCAGGGTAATGCCATCCAGAGTAGCTTTATCATTAGATAATGTGTTTCTAAGGTGTTTAGGGCCAAACACAATAACTTCAGTTTTATCTGAGTTTAGTAGCAGAAAATTGCAGGTCATCCAGGTCTTTATGTCGTTAAGGCATGTTTGGAGTTTGTTTAACTGATTGGTTTCATCTGGCTTCACTGATAAATATAATTGGGTATCATCTGCGTAACAATGAAAATTTATGGAGTGTTTCCTAATAATATTACCTAAAGGAAGCATATACAAGGTGAATAGAATTGGTCCAAGTACAGAACCTTGTGGAACTCCGTGTCTAACTTTTGCCTTCATGGAGGATTCATCATTAACATGTACAAACTGAAATCAGTCTGATAAATAGGACTTAAACCAGCTTAATGCAGTTCCTTTAATGCCAATTAAATGTTCCAGTCTCTGCAAAAGGATTTGATGGTCAATTGTGTCGAATGCAGCACTAAGATCTAACAGGACAAGTATAGAGATGATAGGTAAAAATTACCAAATAGACTGAGGTTGGTTGAAGTCAAGCGTCTCTTTAATTCAAACTAAACATATGTTGTAGACACGGAGAGTATGCAGAGTCTCCGTGGAGAATTCTGACAAGACAAAGGAAAAACATTAGTATATATTGACGGCCTTGATGCCCTGGGAGGCACCTCTAGTTGTTTACAGATTCCTTCTAACAGCCCCAGACAAAACTTTACAGAGCTCTCACTTTCACATGACCATGATGTCTATTATGTCTATTATAGTGTTCCCCTCAAGGCCCTGCCGCCAAATACATACATACATATGACCATATCTACTTAACTAATACATGAATTTTTCTATCATTTCCCCCCTGTTTATACTTTGTAAAACAAATGAATAAAATCAAAAACATAGAAAAATGTATAGTGAAAACTAAATGTGTAATACAAAATACAATCAAATCAACATCAAATCATCATGAATGAACATAGTTTTTTTTTTCTTTTCTTTTTTTTTCTTTTCTTAAACGATTACATGGATACATGATAAAAGATAACAGTCCTCGTAAAATCAATCAACATCAACTATGCCTAAGCCAGTAATTAATTACTAATGATTAATAGTGATTAATAATGATTAATAGTGATTAATAATTTTGACAATTTCGATTATACCATCATAATTAATAAAAAATGATCAAAATACATCACAGCTGTAAGTTACAACGTTTCCATCAGAATCATCAGTCAATATCACTTCTCACGATTTTCAATATTAACGTCATAAAGAATCCTTCTTTTGTAACATTACATCACATATCCAAAAGTAGGAGTTGTTCTTGATATCTTGCTTCCTGGTGCATGACCACAGCTACAGACTTTTTTACCAGTGCCTTGATAATGGGAATGATGCAACAAACACTTACAAAGATCAGAATCAAAAATGGAGCGACTGGAGCCAATAATTTCAAACAAACAGCGTACCATGGACCGGTTACGAACCAGGACTTGTCAAATTTTGAGTCATGATCAACAGCATCACGCAATGAGGTCAGATTAGCAATAGCCTGCTGAATGACTCCTCCCTCATCATCATTAGCAGGGATGTATGTGCAGCATGAGGCACCTACGAGAGCACACACACCTCCACTGGCTGCAGTGAGTTGATCTAGCACAATGCGGTTTTGAAGGGCAACGGCCCTGAGGCCTCTCAACTCCTCCCGTTCAGCCTGCCACATAACCAGCGTAGTGTTTATGAACCCAGAGAACCTGTAGTTCATAGTTTCCATCCGCAGCATTACTTTACCCACTCCAAGAGATGGGAAGAGTGACAGCATGACTTTTTCACCAGTGGACCACAACTTATGGTCTTCTGGAACATTAGAGCCCCAGACAGGATCATGCAGCTGACTTACATCTCTCCTCATACGCTGCTCACCCGGAAGTTCACCAGGGTGGGGCATAGCTGAAACAATGAAGGAATGATCAGTCGGCTCCACAGCCGCACAGCGACCCACCCAGCCAGGAGGAAGTTGAGCATACATGTAGTACCCACAGAGAAACATTACATCAGTCTGTGGATATGTCCCAAGGACGTCTGGCACGGTGAAGTAAGGTGCACACGCACTGCCCATCACTACCTGAGAATAATTTAGGGATGCTTTGCCAATGTTCGAAGTACAAGGACTCGAAATAGTAGAGCAGAAAAGTTTTGGGATCTTTCCTACTTTGATGGAGGAGGACTCAGACAGAACTAATTTTTGAGCAAAACAATCAAATTTAATTTCGGGTCTCAAATGGACCGGCCCAAACAAGGGTTCACTCCCGACACTGAGAATCTTAAACCTAGAAAACTTTCGACCTGAATAAGGCCGCAGAGGTGGTAACACATTTCCAGTTGTCCTAAAAACTGTTTGATTTAAAACCGTTGAGTCAACACTAGAAACCAAGATATCAGGAAACAAACTCTTTAAGTCTTTTACCGGTCTGGGGACAACATGGGGGTTGTTTGTAGCAATCGGCATATGGCTGCACACATAGCAATTGGAGCGGTTCTTGGATTCAGCAACATACTTGGCATAAGAATACCAAAAGTTAAGTGTGTACATGGTGGAGTGTGATTTCCTTGCTAAGATCATTTGCAACCAGACATCCTGAGCGTGGCTGATGGCATCATCTTCCATAGACCGGGCCCCTCTGAGCAATGATAGATAAGGACGAATAGTAGGGAAGAACCATATGCAAATTGGTATCATCAAAACAGTCACAAAGAACAAAACAATCATCACTCTTTTACACAGTAACCAATAATACCACCACTGTAGGAAGGATATGGTTGCTGGAGTCTCCTGTGCTGGTGATGGAGGTTGTCTGTTCCTCTGGGACGCCATGACTTCAATATTTCCCGAGTCCACCAGGTGGCAGCAGTAGCTCGAAAGCCTTTCAACTCCTAAATCCTCAGGGCCCACTTTGGAAAAACACCGAAATCTTCACCGGTTTGAGACGACACTGCACCTCTATTTGCACAGCGCCCCCTGTGTAGCCGGACTTACAGGTCACCTGAGGAGTGGCTGAGAAGGCAATACGAACCCACTACTCACTCACCGGTGGCACTCGTTTACAATGTGTCTTGTGCACCCACGTGGTCCGGCCCTCAACTCGAACTGCTGTTGGAGTGGTCAGTAGTACGGTATAAGGCCCCTCCCACCGTGGCTCAGTCCACTTTTTCCTCCGGAACACCTTGATCAGGACCAGGTCTCCTGGCTTGAGATCTGATTCCGGTTCTGGAATAACATCAAACAGATATGGTGGTAAAACATTTGCACGCAACTGTCTTTGACATAGAGTCTTTCTCATGTAGTCAGCTAGACAGTCCTCAGCTTCTTGAGCTGGTGTGTGTCGTAGTTCAGGAATTTGGTAACTTCTCCCAAATAAAACCTCAAAAGGTGACAAACCATCTTTGGTAGGTGTAATGTGCATTGCTGTTAAAACCAAAGGTAGACAGTAAACCCAATTTTTCCCAGTCTCTGCCATTGCTTTTCTCAATTTACTTTTAATAGTTTGATTTGTCCTTTCCACTAAGCCTGCTGACTGTGGATGATAAGCACAGTGGTATTTAACTTGTATCCCAAGACTTTGGGACATCTTAGAAATCACTGCATTCGCGAAATGTGTTCCATTATCACAATAAATTTTTTCTGGTATTCCAAAAGATGGTACGATATGCTTACACAAAGCCTTTGCAACTGCTATAGCATCTGGATTCCCAACAGGAAATATTTCAACCCATTTCGAAAACTTATCCACAATAACTAATGCATATTTCTTCCCTTCACATCTACTTAACTCGATAAAATCCATCTCAATGTACTGAAAAGGATACACAGGTTCTGGAAAAGAGCCTGATTTAACCTTATAATTTCCCTGTGGATTGTTCTTTGCGCAAATCAAACACTGTGAGCAATATTTTTTGAAATAATTCCCCAATCCATATGCCGTATATGTTTGTTCAATTAAGCTCACCATCCCCCCTGACGAGACATGAGTGACTCCATGGCTCGTCATAGCTGCATAGCGATAGAGAGACTTTGGTAAAATTGGTTTACCTACAGGTCAGATGTAAAGTCCATCTGCGTCTTGACTAACTCCCTTAGTCTTCCAAAACTGTTTTTCTTGTTTAGGAGAGCTATGTTGCATGTCCATTAAAAAGTCAGTGGTTACTTGAGCTTTGTCAATCTGTACAGAGAAAGAATGACTAACACTCCCGTGAGCTGCTTTCTTTGCTGCTTCATCTGCCTTCCTGTTCCCACGAGACACACTGTCTGTATTGTTTGTATGTGCCACACACTTGCAGACAGCGACCTTAGCAGGCAGCTGTATTTCATCAAGTAATTTCAACAGTAAATCCTTATGTGTTACTGGCCGACCTGTGGATGTTATCATTCCTCGGTTCCTCCACTGCTGTGCAAAGGTAAACAAAGTGGAAAAGGCATATTGACTGTCTGTCCAGATCGTGACCTTCTTATCTTTCCCTAACCTGCACGCAGCTGACAATGCAACTAATTCTGCTGCTTGGGCAGAGAAATTAGAAGGCAAAGCTCCAGACTCTAAAACTTCATGCAGTGTAACTACAGCATAACCAACTCTGTTAATCCCATCTACATGTTTACTTGCAGAACCATCTACAAACATCACAATGTCTGCATCAGGTAAAGGCGTGTCAATCAAATCAGCGCGAGGTAGGGTTAATTCGTCGGTGATTGCCACACAATCATGAGGAATCCCTTCTACAGGTGTTGGAAGGAGCGTAGCTGGATTCAAAGCCGTACATCTCTCAATGGTCAAGTTTGGCTGGCCTAACAATGTGGCTATGCAAGATAAGTGTCTTGCTGGTGACATGTGTGAATGTTTGTGTTCCAGTAATAGCAAAGAGACAGCATGTGGCACTCTAAGAGTCAGTGGCCTAAACAAAACCAAAGCAGCTGAGGTCTGCACTGCCATAGCCGCTGCCACCACTGCCTGCAAGCATCCGGGCAGGGCTCTGCTTACTGGGTCAAGTCTGGAGGAGTAGAAGGCAACAGGTCTTAATTTATCCCCATACTCCTGTAACAGGACAGATGTCATAAAACCATTTTTGCAATCCACTGTTTGTATGAAATCCTTTTTCATGTTAGGTAAGGCAAGTACAGACGAAGAAGCTATCAACTGTTTTAACTTTGTGAAAGCCTGCTCGCCCTCCTCGGTCCACACCACCTTATCTGAAGCAGCCATTGCTTTACCATAAATCATATTCTGTAATGGTTGTGCAATTTCGGCATAATTAGCAATCCATAACCTGCAGAAATTGCAAGTACCAAGAAAAGACATCATCTCTCGCTTTGTTGTAGGCTGTGGTAACTGCAGAATAGTTGTTTTTCTCTGCTCATCCAACACACGGCCTTCAGGAGTTAGCGTGTAGCCTAAATATTTCACCTCCTGACTCCACAGCTGGAGTTTAGACTTAGAGACTTTAACACCAGCTGCAGCTAGATATCTCAACAAGGCCAAAGTCATGTTTTTGCACTTTTGTTGAGATATAGAAGTCACAAGAATATCATCAACATAAGTCAAAATCTGAGACTCCTCTTCAGGAGGTTCAAAAAGGTCAATACATTTTTTAATTTCTTGTGAAAAGATAGTAGGGCTATCTTGAAACCCTTGAGGAAGTCTTGAATACGTCAATCGTCTGTGTTTAAACGTAAACGCAAACCAAAACTGTGACTCAGGGCTCAAAGCAATGGTAACAAATGCGTTTGCCAAGTCAATCACTGAATACCAAACATTTGTGGGTTTTATGTTGTTCAGAAGAGTGTAGGGATCTGGCACGTTTGGAGCTCGTGGAACTATAGCACGGTTCACAGCTTGTAAATCATTCACTAACCGCCACCCGGAAGTAGCTTTTTTCACAGGCAGAATTGGTGTGTTGCAGGGTGAGTCAGGACAATCAACTAAAACTCCTTGTTTTATTAAACTGTCTATCACTCCTGAAATACCTTCCTCAGCTTCCGGCTTCAAAGGATATTGTTTAACAAATGGTCTATAAGAGCTTTTAGGTTTAATGGTAACAGGTGTGGCAGTACGTAACAACCCAATATCACCACCTTTCCCTGTACTCCACAGTTCAGGAGGCAACTCTTCTAGCTCTTTTTCCTGCTCCTCTGTCAACAAACACACTTTGTCCTGCAATGATCACAAAGAGGGCTGCAAATGAGTGGTGGCTGCTCCCACCGTTACCCAATTCAGCGCCTTCCTGTACAGACCGTGTCTCTGGTGGAAAAACACTCCGTTCCCCCCTGACTCATGCTGCACCCAACCTTTTAAAGCCCTCTCCCCCAACTCCACTAACGCACCGACGTCCGTCCAGTGCGTCCTAGGGGCCTTAGCAAGACCAATATAGGGCAAGGAATGACCTCTGTACACTCTGTTCAATTGCTCATCCCCTTTCACTGCGACCCCCACATTTCCCAATTTATCCCAGTACAGTGAGGTCAAAGTTAGTCGGTAATTGGGACACCGGAAAAAAATCTCCTCATATGCAGGGTCTGGCCCTGCTTCGAAATTTGAGTGTGTAAACACGCACATGTCACCTTCCCCTTGAACTTCAATACCTGGCCTAGTTACACTAGTCGCTTCTCTGTGCAGTTCGGCAGTGATAGCTGCTGGGCCTTTTTTGACAGGGTCAATGCTATACCAAAACCGTGGCCTGTTCTTATCTTCAATCACAAAGATACAATCAGTCTGAGTTTTTCGGAAAACCACAACCCCTCTGTCAGTTGGCATGATTCCAAGTTGCAATGCTGCCATGCCATCTCGGCCTAGGAGATTGACTGGGCAATAATCAGAGGCCACCATTCTCAACATTACTGAAAAACCAGTCACAGGATCAGTTAGTTTTGTTTTTTCTGTCAATCTCTCCGACACCTGATGTCCTGAAGCTGACACTACTGATAGTTCTTGTTTTGTCAACCGAATACTGTCAGGCAACTCTTTTTTCCTCATCACAGTCATGCAAGCTCCTGAATCACACAAAAAGGTACACTTTTCTCCCCTCACCAGCAGAGTCACAAAAGGTTTATCATCCCACTCAGCTAACCTTACTTCAACAGATTCCAAATTTAGCACTTCTTCTTGCGATATAAACTCTGATCCCTCCACTCCTTCAGAATCATAGTCAGCATCTTCAGTTTTTGTTTTCTGTTCTGTATGTGTGTGTGTGATTGCATGACCTGATTCTGCAGGGGAAGCTAGTCAGAAGTCCTGCTCCTCATCCTTCTCTCTGTCATCTCGTTCCCTTTTCTCCCTCCGACCGCCTCCACGGCCCCCGCGCCCTCTCCTGCCCCGTCCACCACCTCGACCTCCGCCCCGCCCGGTGTCCGCAGCTGGCATGAGACTTCTGCATTCTCTGGCGATGTGGCCTCTTTTCCCACAGCGATAGCAAATAATTTCCTTCCTGCGGGACTCAGAAGAGAAAAAGCAACCATCATCATTCTCACCGTCATTATAAAACACCTCTCCTTTTCTATGTTTCTTATCTACATTTTCCAAAATTTTTTCAGCGTGTTTAGCATTTGCGAGAATAACCCTTCTCTGCTCTCCTTCCCATCCGACCAGATGTTCTTTCACCCAATTTGCAATCGGTAGCCTTAAACCCCTCAGGAGGCAGGATGTTAGCTGCGCCTCGTAGCGTGGATTAACATTCTCTCCGATTCGCGGCTCCAGCCCACTGTGTCTATTAAACACTTCCGTGAGCCTGGCAGCATATTGTGCTACAGTCTCTTTTTCCTCCTGTACCACAGCATCAATTTCAGCCCAATCGTTTCTCTGAGCAAATGTTTCCCGAAGAATCTCTGCCATTCGGTTCAGCTGTGGACCGAGCCCGCGTGTTCTATCTCGGTCCCACAGGAGCGGCTCACCGTTTTCCCCCATAGGTCTCCAATCAACATTTACAGTCGCCCAATCAGTAGTCAAACTTTGCATGAGGCAGTTAGTCATTTCTTCCCCGTTTAGCCTATAGCTATTATACAGCCCATACATTTTCTCGATGTATGCTTGCACATCTTTACGTGGATGAGGAATCCCATCTACTGCCTTTTTCACGTCCTCCTTTGTCCAATTACAATTTGGACCGGACAATCCTTTGTCCGATGCAGTTAGGAGGTCATTAGTGACTTTCACCAGTGCTGTTTCTGTGCTATGATGCGCTCTAAATCCTGACTGAAAATCCTCAAATAAACTATTGTTATGTAGAAAGTCACATAACTGATTAGAGACTGCTTTCTCAAGGATCTTAGATAGAAATGGAAGGTTAGATATAGGTACTTTAAAGGACTGTGGTACATAGCCTGTTACTAAAGACAGATTGATCATATCTAGTAAAGAAGTGCTCACTAAGGGTAAGGCTTCCTTAAGCAGCCTAGTTGGGATGGGATCTAAGAGACAGGTTGATGGTTTAGCTGAACAAATCATTGAAGTTAGTTCAGACAAGTCTACTGGAGAAAAACAGTCCAAATATATGTCAGGATTTACAGCTGTTTCTAAGGTTCCTGTGTTTGGGGAGAGAACGGTGCCTGTTGAGGGCAGGAGGTGGTTAATTTAGTCTCTAATAGTTAGAATTTTATCATTAAAGAAGCTCATAAAGTCGTTACTACTGAGAGCTATAGGAATACATGGATCAATAGAGTTATGACTCTTTGTCAGCCAAAGTGCTGAAAAGGAACCTAGGGCAGTTTTTATTCTCTTCTATTAATGCTGAGTAATAGGCGGCTCTGGCATTACAGAGGGCCTTCCTATATGTTTTAACACTATCTTGCCAGACTAAGCGAGAATCTTCTACTTTGGTGGAACACCAAATCCTTTCCAATTTTCGCGATGTTTGCTTTAATTTGCGGGTTTGGGAGTTAAACCATGGAGCTAACCTCTTACGTTTTATTATCTTCTTTTTTATTCACACTAACCTAACCTATATTCACACTAACCCTAACCTATATTCACCCTAACCTATATTCACACTTACCCTAACCTATATTGACACTTACCCCACCTTAACCTATAAGAATAAATAAAATCAAAGACACCAGATAAAATATACAGGGAGAGCAGATAAAATAGACAAATTCAGATATAAAATAGCACATACTACCCAAATGCCTTCCTGAACAAATGGGTTTTTAGCTGCTTTTTAAAAGAGTCTACATATAAAATAAAAAATCAAATAAAACAATATATAATAATCTTAGAAATTACAGTACATTATTAAGACTAAACCAGTGGTTTCCAGCCTTGATGGCTTGTGGCTTTTTGGTCTGTGTTTAGCCGGGGCTCCTTGTAATATTTCAGATGTTGTCAGCATTTCCCCTCTAAACTTCTCATGTGGTTTCAAATAACTGTTCATATGAGTGCATAACATTTTAGTTTTCTTCTTTCCTCTCCCATTAATTATCTCACGACCCCTTAGATTTATCTGCCGACCCTTTGGAGGGGCCCGACCCCTAGGTTGGGAACCTCTGGACTAAACTAGCTAACTGTATATAAAGTAGTGTAAACTAGCTCCACCTCCAGCAGCTACAACAGTAACATGCTGCTCTAACACTGATGCTTCACTATTAATAATCTAATGATGTCATATATAATAATATATCAGTCAGAGGGACCAAACCACTACTTTTACTGCAATACTTTAACTAC
>NC_089522.1:35622247-35627247 GCF_963924715.1 Thunnus thynnus
AGTGAAGCAGCAGACATCTTCTGTCCAGCAGGAAAACTGTAGACATGAAATTTATTCAGATTTTCAGTGAGGAGGAGCAAGAGGAGGAGGAGGAAGAGGAGGAGGAGGAGGAGGTTTGTTTTCAAGAGTTTGAAAGGAGGTAATTGGACTTTTTTGTGGAAAAACCACATCAGACACACATTGTTAGTCTGAGTATTTTTATATCTTCAAACCCGTCTGAAGGGATCTTTAATGTTCAGAATCATTTGGATCTTCATCCAGGCGTTTCCCTTTATTCATTAAATGACATAAACAGCTTGTTGATGTTCAGTTTACACACAAACATGAAAGAAAAACATGTTGCAGAAGCTGGAAGAATCATTTTCACACTTAAATCATGTAAAGGTTATTTTTTTACTTTACATCAGTTAAAGCTCAGACACCAGCTTCCCTCCGCTCAGACCTGTGATCTCCATGGAAACCAGCATCTGTGTTTTGTGTTTCAGCGTCGGTGCCTCAGTTCACCAACTCGCCGACCATGATAGTGATGGTGGGACTCCCAGCGCGAGGGAAGACCTACATCTCCAAGAAGCTCACCAGATACCTGAACTGGATCGGAGTTACAACCAAAGGTATCACATGACTCACCTACAGGATCACATGTTCTCTGAACCTGCACTCACACTTACAGCTGCAGAGGAGTTTGTTGTTCAGAGTAATTTTCAGGTATTTGATGTTCATATGATCAACGAGCTGCTGAGACCGAAAAGAGAAGTTTAGATATCAGGCAGAAGTTAGCATGTCAACGTTAGCACTTAGCTCAAAGCACCACTTTGTCCAGCCTGACGGAGCAGCGAGCGTGGCTGTGCCTTTAAATAATCTAACTAATGAGACAACTGAAACATCTTTTCTGCTTTTCTAGTGTTTAACGTGGGTCAGTACAGGAGAGACGCCACTCGCTCCTACAACAGCTTTGAGTTCTTCAGACCCGACAACGCCGAGGCCATGAAGATACGCAAGTAAGAACCTTCAGCTGCAGGGACTCAAACACTGACGTCACATCTTGTCCCATTATATTACTGCAGTACTCTGTAGTACTCTGCAGTACTCTGCAGTACTCTGCAGTATACTACAGTACTCTGCAGTACTCTGTAGTACTCTGCAGTATTCATGTGTTCCTTGTGTGCACAGGGCCTGTGCCGTCGCTGCGATGAAAGACGTGTGTGACTACTTCAGCACAGAGCAGGGGCAGGTGGTGGTGAGTGAAGTCTTATTACATCCTTTATTTCTCTCATGCTGTATAAGAATTAAAACTTGGGATAACACCACAACGCACAGCGAATTTATTCCCAATTTACAGTGTAATTATTTGTACTAACAGTGAACCAGTGCAGTAGTTACAGCATACTGCAGGTTGTTTTTACGTAACGCGTAGCGACAGCGTGATGAACTGAGCAGTCTGGTCATTGGCTGTCAGACAGATAGTCCTGTTTTCAGTTCAGCTGTATGACTGTAGTTATCTCATCTACTGAAAACATTCCTCTGTAAGTACAACGTTGTTCTACAATAACTGTGTGTACTCTACAACATACACAGTAACATACAGGCTGCAGATCTACAGCGTGTCGCCTGCACTGTTTGTTCCACAATAAAAACACTAAAGTTCTTCTGTAAGAACCACAAACCCATAATTCACCCCAACCATCTGAGCTCACGCACTTTTAGAGACAATTTGCTCTTCAATATCTGGAACTCCTTCTCGTCCTGACTTCCCTACAACGCACGTCCACTCCTGGTCACTTCCGGTCTCCACCTGCAAGATTCTCCCTGCTCTACAAGCCACACCAGCTCCCCCTTTAGGCTCGGAGGGTTTCCTGCTACTATCCCACCAGTCTCTGTGTCCACTCCCATGCCTATGAGCATCCCGGTCAGAATCACATCCTGTCATGGTCGGGATCGCCGTGGTGCGCGAGTAACCCGTCCACTTGCACGCACGCCCAAAACCCCCTGTGCTGTTTACAACACAACTTCCTCAATCAAAACATGTTTGATTAATGCTCGCTCTGTGTCACACGAGGCCCACGTACTCAGTGACTGGCAACGAAATATGGAATTTTTCCATTTAACTGAACTTTGACCTACTGACTGTTCATATATTGGGACTCCACGCCCGTCTGGCCGTGGTGGAGGTCTTGCTGTTGAACCACCACTGACTAAAGTTGGTCGGCAAAAGCTGTTTTTTTGTGTTTTAATTTATTGACCTCCTGGTCCAGCAGGCCAGATTTTATCTGAATTTACAGATCTTTAACTTCTATTATTAAACTTGACAAGGTTTTATTGGTTGGTGATTTTAACCTGCATACCGATGATGCCACTGACCTTTTAGCCACTGAATTTATTAATACTACTGAATCTTTTAACTTCAAACAACATGTTTCAGGTGGCCATACTTTGGACCTCTGTGTCCTAGAAGAACTTTGCCGTCCAGAATAATTACTCA
Organism: Thunnus thynnus; assembly: GCF_963924715.1. NCBI lineage: Eukaryota > Metazoa > Chordata > Actinopteri > Scombriformes > Scombridae > Thunnus > Thunnus thynnus. Next base: position 35,624,727 of record NC_089522.1, read on the forward strand.
GAGTGCAGGTGATCTGTAGAGTTTTTAATGAAGTCTTTTAATGAGCATTGCTCCATGTTATTGGACAAAGTGGCTATCGGTAACACCTCTCCATGGACGATCAATACTGTACGCTGCATGAGACAGAAGTGTCGCAGTACAGAACGATTATGGAAAGCAAGAGGTGCATCACCTGCATCTTAAAGACCTCCGCTATTCTGTCAATGCACTAGTTAAGGCAGCCCAGACTGCTTATTTTGCCATTTTAATTTCTAGGATTAGATTCTAGGATTTTATTTGACACTATAAATAACATTGTTTCAGTGCCGCCCTCCACATACCATCTTTCTCTAGTGATGACTGTAACAAGTTTCTTACCTTTTTTGTGGATAAGGTAATGGCTATTAGATCCACTATTCATCCTAGGATGTGCCCGCCCTGCTCCAGACTCACTCTATCTTCTCTGCTTCTGGAGTCTCTCCAACCAATTAGCTTGCTAGATCTGACTGCATTGATTAGGAAAGTTTTACCAATTATCAGCCTCACTATACCAGCCATTGTCAACTCCTCAGTGTCTTCAGGATGTGTCCCATCTTATCTTAAACATGCTGTTATCCAGCTTGTATTAAAGAAACCTAACTTAGATCCTGCCCTGCCCAAGAATTACAGGCCCATATCTAAACTTCCATTCCTGTCTAGAGAAGGTTGTGGCAGATCAACTCACCGCTGCACTGGAGAGGCACAGTATTCATGATAAGTTTCAGTCTGGTTTTTGGAAACAGCACTCTACTGAAACTGCTCCTCTCAGGGTCTCTAATGACATTTTAATGTCCTCTGATGCGGAAACTGTTCTGTATTAGTATTACTTGACCTCAGCTCTGCATTTGACATGGTAGACCATCATGTCCTGATGAAGAGGTTACATGATTGGGTGGGTATATCAGGCACAGCATTGGACTGGATTTTATCTTATCTTACTGACAGAAGTTTTACCGTCTCTGTTGGTGACTCAGTGTCTGACTCCTCTCCGCTCTCTTGCGGTGTCCCGCAAGGTTCGGTTCTGGGGCCCCTACTATTTTCTCTTTATCTGCTGCCGTTGGGACGGATAATCAGTAGTTTTTTTATGTTGCCTATCATTTATATGCTGACGATATCAACTCCATTTCTCTTTCAAACCTAGTGTCTCTCTCAGGTTGTCCAGGCTCCTGGACTGTCTTAAGGCTATTAATGATTGGACAGCAGAAAACTACCTACAGCTCAATGCTGATTAGACAGGTCCTGGTTGCCCCTGGGATTATAAAAAGTGTTGGGCCTCTTTTCTCTGCTGTCCAATCCAGCCTGCGCAATTTAGGGGTAATATTTGATCAGTCCTCGTTGTTTGACACCCGTGTAAAGCAGCTTACCAGGTTTTGCTTTTTCCACTTGTGAAATATTAGTAAACTGAGATCTGTAGTTTCATCAGTTGAACTAGAAATGATTATACATGCTTTAATTTCTTCTCACATTGACTACTGCAACGCACTATTTACCTCACGTAGTATGTCTGCTGTCGATCGTCTGCAGACAATCCAAAATGCTGCTGCAAGACTACTGACCAGGTCAAACAGACGGTCATATATTACTCCTTTATTTAAAACTCTTCATTGGCTTCCTGTTGCTTTTAGGATTCAATTCAAAACTCTCAGTCTTACTTACAAAGCTCTGCAGGATCAGACTCCTGTCTATGTCGCTGATCTACTACACCCATACACTCTGTCCCACGCACTCACCTTAAGACCTAAACTATGAAACTGTCCGCCTGCAGCCGTAAGGTCTGCTGATTCTGCTCATTCATTAAAGAAGCAGCTTAAAACACCTTTTTAGACAGACATGTGAGTATTTCCTGTAAGTAGTTGACATTTTATCATCATATCATATCATTTTATATCATTTTATCATGCTCATGTAAAGCACTTTGTGACGACTGTCTGTGAAAAGCGCTATATAAATACATTTTACTTACTTATTATAAAAATAATCCTCTTTTCGTTCTCATCTATATCCAGGTACGGCCAAATAATTAATTATTTTTTTCAAGCTCAAGTTGATTCACAGTTTTACATTTACATTCAGATGATTTATTCAAAGCCACGTACGAGGACAGAGACGCAGTACAAACTGTCAAGTAGACGAGCAGGTACGAGTGTGATGAAAGAAGTTATTAAGTCGTTAAGAAGGATCCTTTAACGGTCGTGAACAGCAGGAATGATCCAAACAAGAAAAACAGGTTTAATGTTCATTTGACTGACTGACTGATAAACTGTGAACTCGTCCTTTAAGGTCTTTTTCTCCGTAGCTGCAGACGTTGTTTTTGTCTTTGACGATAAACCAGAACTGAGTTTAAAGATTTGAGAAGCTTCAGAGTTCAAACTTCTGCTTTGATCACAACGATCAGATTCATCAAGTTTGTCTCTTTCAGGTTTTTGATGCAACAAACACGACGGCAGAACGTAGAGAACTGATCCTCGGCTTTGCCAAGGAGAACGGCTACAAGGTGAGTTCT
>NC_089522.1:35632247-35644747 GCF_963924715.1 Thunnus thynnus
GTGTGAGTGTGTGAGTGTGTGTGAGTGTGAGTGTGTGTGTGAGTGTGTGTGTGTGTGTGTGTGTGTGTGTGAGTGTGTGTGTGTGTGTGTGTGTGAGTGTGTGTGTGTGTGCATTCAGTGGTTCTTGTTTGTTTGGTGGATCAGACTGAACCGAGACCCTTCAGGGTCGGGGGGGGGGGACACGTTAACATGCTAATTGCTAACAGCGGCACACGCCTGCCAGTTTAGAGTGATTCTGGTTCACCAACATACTCACAGCGATAAGAACATGCGTCATGAATCTGATGGTAATGTTACGTGGACATTTATTTTGGGCGTAATAAGTGTTAAGGTTATGTATTTCAAACACAGACTAGTGAACGAGGCCCCGTGAGCTCGTGAAAGAAGCACAGATCTGTTCTTCAGCTGAAAACAGGAATCATTTATAGCATTACTGCAAACACACAACACAGTTTCAATACGGTAAATACACAAATACTGAAATCCAAATATCACAAAGCAATCGAAATAAAAACATCTTCGTCAGTGAGGAAATGTGTCCGGCAGTAAGTTTAACAGAGAAGAATGTTCTTTATTCTTTAAACATAATCTAAAATAAACTGCGGTGCTGCTGTAAAGTTTCAACATGACTGTAAACCAGAGAAGAAAGTTTCTTTTAACTTTTTCATTTGTGTTTTTGTTTGGTGATCAGCTGTGATCGTGTGATTCTCTGCATTAAGAGTTTTGCTCATTGAAACTCTTTTGTGAAAACTGGGCGAATAAAGTCATAAAATACCATAAATAGAACTTGTTGCAGTCGCCACTTTTCTCATATTCAGAAACTTCTTTTAGGCACAAATGAAACTGCTGATATTCATAAAGCTGAAAGAGCTTTTTACAACAAGTGAGAATCGTTAGGAGAGTTTGTTTAATCCAACAGGAACAGATGAGAAATGTTTAGTTAATGAGTATAAAATGTTGTGAACGAGGCTCATTAAAAGGCTGCGACGTTAAAAACAAGACGAGCAAGTAGAGTTTAACCCTTCACGCTCTGCCTTTCTGAAAACAGCAAGTGAAGCTGAGCAGTCCGGACTACGCAGACTGTGACAAAGAGGAGGCCGTGGCGGACTTCCTGAAGAGGATTGAGTGTTACAAGTTGACCTACGTCCCGCTGGATGACAACAAGGACAGGTACGGCGTCTGCATCCCGGCAGCCATGATGGCCTCACAGATCTCTGAGCTTCCTGTTCCACTGATGACAGATTTACCATCAACGTTCTCATAGATTACATCCAATACAACATTTAGCTTACATACTGTTGGCCGTGGCTACGAGTTTGGCCATCAGCAATAATTATCAAAGATAATCATTAATTATTAAAATCAATAAGAATAATTGTAACGGGGCTCCACCCTGGACTCAGGGAAAAAGATGGCCAATTCAGTCTCAAAGTGTACTAATCTATCAGTTTGGAACTTTGATTAACAATTAACTTAATAACTATAAACAAAATCACCATATCAATAGCTAGTTAAGGTTGAAGGATTCTTTACAGAGCAGAAACAGACAACAGGTATATCCAAAAGCATTTATTTAACAAAAGGGTAAAAGCAAAACACACAATACTAATCTAGCTAAGTGTACCTATATACAAGTATATGTGAGTGTGTGTGTGTGTGTGTGTGTGTGTGTGGCTGCAGTCACCTGGTGACTGAGCACATGGCATGACAACAATATGGCCGACAGAAGGAACTACAGAGACAAAAGGCCAGACCATGTGCTGCCTGAACCAAAGCTCAGTTTTAAACCTTAACTGTGTGGTTCTCTGTTCAAGACCAGTTGATGTGGGATCGAGGTGCTGGTCAGGGAGAGGTTAGTTGCATGCAAGGCCTAGTTACTGGGTGTAACATGTGTTAAGCATGCTAATATTAACCTAGCGGTGTGGCTATGCAGTAACCTGACTATAGGCAACAAGGACATCACAACAACAGTTCAATGTATAACCTTAACCAAATCAATACACGTACAGTACATTGATTAAGTTAAACATTCTTGCTTAGCCATACTATGCTTCACTATATTGCACGGCTACGCCCAGTTGTTACCAGTCCATGAAGAAAGAGATGCTTTGTGCTGTTCTGCTTCTTAGCTGGTGAATCTGTGGAAGAGACAGGCTGAAAGGATGCAGGTGTTGCTGAGTAGCCAGTGCTCCAGTCGTGCAGGTCAGAGGGTCCAGGTCCAGTCCTTTGTGCAGTCCTTATAGAGTTAGCGGCAAGATAACTCTGCTCTGTGGCTTCTGTACTTGTTAAACCAGCCAGCAGACTTGTGTGTTAGCTGCTGGCACTAGAAAACTTAGTTTCTGAGTCTTAGGCAGGCTCTCGCGTCTTCTGCTGGGAGCAGACCACACCAGAGAGCAGAGAGCTGAGCAGCAGCAGCCTGGAGGAGGAAGAGGGAGAGAAGAGGAGGGTCTCTGGTTTTGTTGAGCTGGTTCCATGGGTGGAGATTCAGGACTCAGGTTTGTCAGACTCTTGAAACATGTGGTCAACTAGTGAGACCCAACAATACTTCAACCAGTAAGCTTCACTTTTAACACTTTTAACATTTTAACTCACTGATGAATTTGGTAAGTGTGACGTCATCTCAGGGCTGGAGTTTCATCCAGGACCAGTTTTCACATACTGGGCAAATACCACAGGTACCACTGGTTATGAACTGGCTTTTTTAAATGAATTTTACCGCGTTAGTTAATGAAATGATCTTTAGCCTTGGAAGTAATGCTGGTTTAGATGAATACTGTAGGTAGCAGTCGGACCTGCTACAGACGGCGGCTTACGTTAGTCCGACCTGTTTAAAACTGGACATTCATCACACGTCTGCTCTTTATTCTGCAGAAAAGGTACTTTTGATACTTGAAGTACAGAAACACATCTGCAATTTCACTTCAGTAACATGTTTAATGCAGGACTTTTACTTGTAATGGAGTATTTTTATCCTGTGACGTTGCTGCTTTTACTTCAATGAATTATTAGAACTGGCTGATGGAAGATTGAAGACGAACCCTCTGAGATGCGGATCCACAGAAGATCTAAATGTAGCTTCTGTCTGCAGGAACCTGTCTTACATTAAGATCTTCAACGTGGGCAGCAGGTATCTGGTGAACCGGGTCCAGGACCACATTCAGAGCAGGATAGTGTACTACCTCATGAACATCCACGTCACCCCGCGCTCCATCTACCTGTGTCGCCACGGAGAGAGCGAACTCAACCTCGTGGGTCGAATCGGGGGAGACTCGGGGCTGTCGTCCCGCGGGGCAAAGGTTAGCCGTGTTAGCAGTGCTAGCTTCGTGTGGATGTGTTTTACGGATCCTCTCTGACGGTTCAACTCTGACCTCTCAGTTCGCCAGCGCTCTGGGTGTGTACATGCGAGGGCAGTGCATCACAGACCTGAAGGTGTGGACCAGCCACATGAAGAGGACCATCCAGACCGCCGAGGCTCTGGGAGTCCAGTACGAGCAGTGGAAGGCTCTCAACGAGATCGACGCTGTGAGTGTTAGCCTGCATCCAGATTACAGCTGCAGGGTCATCTGTCCCCTAATCCTTCACCCCTAATCCCTAATCCCTCACCTCTCACCTCAATCCCTCACCCCTAATCCCTCACCTCTCACCTCAATCCCTCACCCCTAATCCCTCACCCCTAATCCTTCACCCCTAATCCCTCACCCCTAATCCCTCACCCCTAATCCCTCACCTCTCACCCCAATCCCTCACCCCTAATCCCTCACCTCTCACCCCAATCCCTCACCCCTAATCCCTCACCCCTCACCTCTCACCCCTAATCCCTCACCCCTAATTCCTCACCCCTAATCCCTCACCCCTAACCCGTCACCCCTAATCCCTCACCTCTCACCCCTAATCCCTAACCTCTAATCCCTCACTCCCAACCCCTCACCCGTCACCCCTAATCCCTGACCTCTCACCCCTAATCCCTCACCCCTAACCCGTCACCCCTAATCCCTCACCTCTCACCCCTAATCCCTCACCTCTCACCCCTAATCCCTCACCCCTAACCCGTCACCCCTAATCCCTCACCTCTCACCTCTAATCCCTCACCTCTCACCCCTAATCCCTCACCTCTCACCCCTAATCCCTCACCCCTAACCCGTCACCCCTAATCCCTCACCTCTCACCTCTAATCCCTCACCTCTCACCCCTAATCCCTCACCTCTCACCTCTAATCCCTCACCCCTAACCCGTCACCCCTAATCCCTCACCTCTCACCTCTAATTCCTCACTCCTAATCCTTCACCCCTAATCCCTCACCCCTAATCCCTCACCCTCTAATCCCTCACCCCTAATCCCTGATCCCTCACCCCTCACCCCTAATCCCTCACCCCTAACCCGTCACCCCTAATCCCTCACCTCTAATTCCTCACCTCTCACCCCTAATCCCTCACCCCTAATCCCTCACCCCTAATCCCTCACCTCTAATCCCTCACCCCTAATCCCTCACTCCTAATCCCTAACCCCTAACCCGTCACCCTTAATCCCTGACCTCTCACCTGTCACCCTGCTGCAGGGCGTCTGTGAGGACATGACGTACGAGGAGATTCAGCAGAATTACCCAGGAGAGTTTGCACTGAGGGACCAAGACAAGTATCGCTACCGCTACCCTAAAGGAGAGGTGAGGATCTGCGTTCAGACAATATTCAAAACTCAAAGTTATTCAGTTTTATATCTTTATATAATAATGTAATGTAATATAATATAATATAATATAATATAATATAAGTTAATGTAATGTAATGTAATGTAATATAATATAATATAATATAATATAAGTTAATGTAATGTAATGTAATATAATATAATATAATATAATATAAGTTAATGTAATGTAATGTAATATAATATAATATAATATAATATAAGTTAATGTAATGTAATGTAATGTAATGTAATATAATATAATGTATATTTATTCAATGATATAAAACAAAGTAGAGCAGAAACTCCTCACAGTCGAGTGAATTGAGATTAATTATGTTGAGTGGAAGGGTTCGGCTCGGTGTCGGTGCCGAGGACGTCCATGTTGACTGATCCAGAAATGTTTTAATGGATCATTAACAGCTTTTTAAAGAGCTGAAAGTTCTGCATGTTGGTGCGTATACGAGTGAAAACGAACATGAATGTGAATAATTATTTGGGTGCGGCTGACAGATCTACGTCGCTGTAGTTTGTTGTTGGAGTGCGTCAGTGTGACGCCGTGTTGATCCTGTGTGTGATCCAGTCGTACGAGGACCTGGTCCAGCGTCTGGAGCCCGTCATCATGGAGCTGGAGAGGCAGGAGAACGTGTTGGTCATCTGTCACCAGGCTGTCATGAGATGTCTGCTGGCCTACTTCCTCAACAAGAGTGCTGGTGAGACCAAATATTTCATGTTCAATAAACACAAGTCTGACCGTCGTACACGTGAAGAAGAGTCCCGCCTGGTTCGTTTATTTACCTTTGCTAGATACGTCTGTTCTCCGCTCATCGTTGCTTCCAGCTTATTAAATTAATATAATACAGAAGAATATTTTCCTCTATGACAGTAAACACTTATACACATTTTATAGACCAAACAACTAACCCAGAAAATAATCAGCAGATTAATTGATAATTAAAATAATCGTTTAAGTTGCAGAGATGGTTTCCCCGATGTTTCCTTAGAGGATGACGTCGCAGCTCGTTATCAGTTTATTGCAGATATTTGCTGTATTTAGATTTCGATCGTTTGATTTGTTTAGTTTATTTGCTTGTTTATCGTATTAAGTTTAGTTTACTAGTATTTTAAATTAACAGTGTTGGCACCTGAGGTCATACATAGGCAGGCAGGTGGAGGACCAGCATGCACCTGGGTGGGCTGATGGACAGTGAACTACATCCCCCATGGTGCATCAGTGGCCTTTAGATTGAAGGTTTGATTCAGATACAGATAGCCAGGTGAGTTTCTGTATGTGTGATTGAATGGATGTGGTTTGTGTCTCGTCAGACGAGCTGCCGTACCTGAAGTGTCCTCTGCACACGGTCCTGAAACTGACCCCCGTCGCCTACGGTCAGTCCAGCATCCTTCTGATCACATGACCACAGCTTCCTTTCTGTCAGTAAACGTCTCAACCTCTGTGTGTTTCTGTCAGGATGTAAAGTGGAGTCCGTCTTCCTCAACGTTGAAGCTGTGAACACACACAGGGACAAACCAGAGGTGGGTAACAACACGCACCACTAATACCGACCACTAATGCTGCACAGCAACATGTTACATACCATAATATCTGTACAATAAGCTAATTAGACCAATTTAAAATCTGTACTTTGTGTATTCATTAGAAACACATTACAGAGGTTCTTCTGGTTCCCGGCAGGCGACTGTTGCTGGCAGATTGTAGAAGACAGAAACACAGAAACAGCAGCAGCTAGTTATTCCTTCCAGTATAAATATGATGAGGAGAAGTTTCAGTTCATCTTAACGTAGCCGAGTTTGCTCTGCTTAGATTCTGGTTTCACTTGTCAGAAGAGAAAGACTTTTTGGACGAGGTGTGACTGATGTACGTAAACGTCTGTAACCTGTAAATCATTTAGTATGAAATGACGCTGGGCCTCATACACACCTGCTGTACCTACGTGATTACACCTGCTAAGATATGATTAGACGATCGATTTTTAAGAAAAGGGTTTAACGAACCGTAAATTGTAGCCCGCTGGGGGGCAAACTGTGGCCGTGGGCCAAATCTGGCCCTAAAAAAATATTTGACCCTTTTACAGACAACATCAAATCTTTTACATGACGCTTTATGAATCTACATAATAATAACAATAATATGGAAATCCCAATAAATATGACCTGTTAACATCTGAAACCTGGTCCAGGTCTGAGTGCTGGACCCCTACAGTGAGGGGGTCTGGTCCAGGTCTGAGTGCTGGACCCCTACAGTGAGGGGGTCTGGGGGCTCTGTTATGCTGGCATGGTTTGGGTCCACTTGTCCCCTTAGAGGGAAGAGTCACTGCTAATCAATACAAAGTAGTTGTGAGTGATCAGCTTTATCCTGATGGGAGTGGTCTCTTCACCACCATCACCACATGAGGAAGACCTTCATGAAGATATAAAAACATTTTCCCTGTAGGTCCTCTAAGGGGACAAGTGGACCCAAACCATGCCAGCAAAATGCCCCCCACAGCATAACAGAGCCCCCAGACCCCCTCACTGTAGGGGTCCAGCACTCAGACCTGGACCAGACCCCCTCACTGTAGGGGTCCAGCACTCAGACCTGGACCAGACCCCCTTACTGTAGGGGTACAGCGCTCAGACCTGGACCAGACCCCCTTACTGTAGGGGTACAGCACTCAGACCTGGACCAGACCCCCTCACTGTAGGGGTCCAGCACTCAGACCTGGACCAGACCTGGACCAGACTCCCTTACTGTAGGGGTCCAGCACTCAGACCTGGACCAGACTCCCTCACTGTAGGGGTACAGCACTCAGACCTGGACCAGACCCCCTCACTGTAGGGGTCCAGCACTCAGACCTGTTTATGGCATGTGACATGTGCTCTGAAACTGTTATTTTGAATGAATCAGAAGAAATAATCAATCTAAACATATTAAAAACATACGTGGTGGTTTTCACTGTGTCTGTGAGACGTCGGCCCCCCAGGAAGCAGCGCTGAGGAAATCTGGCCCCGCTGACCCCTGTTGTAGCTTATTATTATTATTATTATCATAGAAATGAGGCACTGTCACCTGTTAACAAAAATACTAATGTAATGATTCTTTGGTTGTTGAACTTCCTGTCAGGCTGCGTACAGCCCCGACAAGCTCCACCAATCACAGGCCTCTGTGTGTCCTGAAGGACGAAACTCGGGGCAAAAACAATCATCACAGCTCACAGCAGTTATTAACGATGTCGATGACGCTAATATCTCTTCTCATGTAGATGTTGACACGCGGCTTAGAGAGATTTAGTGAGTAAATCAAACTGTAGAATAAATTAAATAGAGACCAGCGAGATGATAACCTGTAACTCTGATCAGTGTGTGTTTCTCAGAACGTGGACGTGGACAGAGACCCGGAGGAGGCGTTAGAGACGGTCCCGGAGCACATCTAAAGGAACCGGCCGCCTCATCGATGGATCCACATAATCATGGTTAACGAGACATCTCTCCTGTTTCCTGTAAACGCACTTTATAGCCAGACGGGAGTGACGTGAAGACGTCACATGACCAGAATCACTGTTAGTCTTCAACATCGTCACTTCTGTCTCTTTCTTCTCTTCTTCGTCACCTTCCTGTGTTCTCTTCCTCCTCCCGACCTGAACTGACACATTAACCAACATAAACAGCAGAAACTGTGTGTATATTTATATTTATATATATATACATACATATGTATATAAATATAAAATAGTTCTTTCTGAACAGATGGAGACTTTGTTTGTACAGTAAACATGAAGCTACGTTGGCAGTTAGCTTAGCTTAGCATAAAGAGCTAGAAGCTCTAAAGCTCACTGACTTTCATGGATCTCGTTTGTTTCATCAGAGTGAAACACACAAAGCGTAGAAACCATCACTAAGACTCCAGGAAGTCCTGAACCCGGCCAACTAACGGTGAGACACCCTAAAAACTTGGTATTCCACGCGGGGGCGGGGCCTTACGACCTGCGTTCTCGCTCGTCTTGTCACTTTTTGGATAAGCTGGTAAAACCGTAACTTAAAAGGTTGTTAATTAACAGCAAGATTAAACAAACAGGAGACCTGTTTGGGGGGGGGGGGGGGGGTATCTGATATCAATATTGTATCTGTCATCAATAGAAACCCAAACATACAGACCAAATATACAAATTATAGGAGAACATGAACAGTATATCCTTTATTCCTTCATACTTGACATGCATCACATAAACTGATCTCATACTGTATGTTTGTATTCGGTCTAGAGTTAGAAATAAAACCAGCCCAGACTTCGCCTCAGTCCAACTTCTCATTTTCATTAAACCAAAATAATTCAGGGTTTTTGTTCTGCATTCTTAAAAAGGTGCACGCAGGTCATCATATAAAGTAGCCTACAATAAAACTAAGTGCAATTTATTTCCTGCTGCTCTTGCCGGGGTTCTTCTCAGGTGGATGCACCTAAAGCTTTTAAACTCCTCATCAAACTACAGTTTAGTTGGTGCCATCAGCAGCTGCATGCTGCAACTCCTCAGGTCTCATAATTTATATATATATAAATATATTAGTGTCAGTCAGAACAACTGAGGGTCGTATCATACATCAGATGTTCAGCCCATACAGGCTACAAGGCAACACAAGGATTATGTCCATGTACACAGATGTTAGAACACATATACAAATTATATTTAAATAATATGAATTATATGTTCATATATGTAGTGTTCAGTGTAGTCTGTCTGATATTACAGACACAAACTGTTTTGCAGATGGTCTTTCCAACGTATTCAGAACAACACTGGGAAAGACCTGAAAACTGCTGGTGTACCCAGTTGCCCCCTCTCTGAGCCAATCAGCTTCAAGTATCACTACATGGGCTCAAGTTAGTTCTCAATGCAAAGAAAACCACATTCATGACTTTTCTAGGACTCGTTTCCAATCCCCAGTTATCTCTACGTCTAAACGGAGACTCAATCGAAGTGTCATCGTATAAATATTTAAGTTTTGCTTGGATGACAAACTTTCTTTCAAAGTACACATTATATGAAATAAGGCTTTAACATGTTAGCCAGGAAAACGTTGTAAGTGTTTTGGACTGTGGTGATGTTAGTACTCTACGATTTATAACCAGCTGTTTCTGTACTCATCATTGTACACGTTGTGAATTGGTAGACTGGTTGTCAGTCTGCGTAGACGACCTCATTTGTATATTTTGTGTACGAGGCCATGCTGGGTAAACGCCCCTCATAGAGATGTAACCTCTGACCTCCAGCAGTCCTCAGCTTCATCTACAGGTTCAAAGTTTTCACTGAGCTGGAAACAAAAGCCTTCTCCTACTGCAGGAATAATCTGCAGAGCATTTTACATCTTAATATCATCCATTTGGAAAAATTTAAAGCCATGTTAAAGGTCCATGTAACTGAGAAACGCACCTGCTGTATCTGAGCTGAATTTAGTTTCTTTCTTGTACGATGGATGACTCGGCCAGGACTCCCTCAGAAAAGAGATTTCAGTCTCAAAAGACTTCCTGGTTAAACAAAGATTAACTAAAAACAAAAATCAAAAGTAGTAACCTACATTATTTGTACAAAACTAACATAACTCACTCCGTCGTGGAAAACTCATGAACATGCACTCAAAGATGGTCATGGAGCTCGCCAAAGCGGTCACTGCTACGTCCTGCAAAACCACACCCGCCCGGGTGAGATACCAAGTTTTTAGGGAGTCCCTCTCAACAAACGGGAGAGTCTCGATGGTCCATGAGGGTCATGTGACTGACGGGGGTAGCAGAGCTAGCAGTACAGCTACTCAGCTAGCATGTGTAACGGCAGCTGCTACTACGATGTTACTAATGAGAGTTGATATTTGAAGATGAAGTCTTTCACTACACGCTGGCAAGACAACAGAGACCTCGTCTGCTTCAGGCAGGTGACTCTCACCTGGCAGGTCTTACTGGTCCCGCCAGCCTCCTGTCAGGAAACAGTCCCACCCAAACTCCTCAGGTTTAGTTAGCTTTGGACTGACCAGGTTAGCAGTTTCCAGCCTTCATGCTTCGCTAACCGTCTGCTAACTGTGGCTCATATTCAGCGTACAGACATGAGGGATCATCTCAGACTCTGCAAGAAAACAAATGAAAGCTGAACTGTTGGTTTGAGTCACATGGTGTCATGTGGTGTCATGTGGTCTTCCTTCAGAGGAGCATCACAAGGATCCAAACATCGTCTGTGTTTGGGTGGACGTGGTTTTGGTGTCGACTTTGGTAACAAAGTTGACGAAAACTAACTAGACAGGAAATTTGGCTCTTTAGCTGCCGACACCACGATGTGCCTCATTTATAAAATACACATAATGACTCTATGCAGCCTGCACACACACGTGTCCTGTAGTATGTTTTAACCTCACAAACCCTCAAACCGGGACCCTTCAGCGTACCGAACGTTAATACACGTGCACATGTATGCACTTATGCATGTGCACTTATGCATGCACCATGGGTGTTCATCAGGATGGGGGACGGTTGTTTCAGCACTTATTACACCTACGGAGCGCACCTTTCAGCACCACGGACAGCACCTCGGCAGACCAAAATGCACCGCGGTCTTCGTCAGCGTGAAAGTTGCTAAACCGCCGACTGTCACATGTTCTCTGCCAGCTTTGTTTCTGTTTTTTTGTTTTTTTAAACAAAACAAGGTGCAAATCTCTTCGTAGGCTACAAATTGTCGACTTTGTTTTTCTGGACTGTTTGTGTTCTTTTTTTTCACTTCTGTTGTCCGTCCTTCTGGTCGTATGGTTTTGCTTATGAACTGGGTTTTTGAGGATTGCATCATTAGTTAGTTTGTTGGGTTGTGTTCTTGGTTAGTTTTGGATGGGTTAGTGAAGGTGGCGTTGAGTTTGTTTTCTGGGTTTTGGTTTTCTGTTGCTCTGTTTCCCTCGTGTGTTCATGTCCTCCTCCACACCTGCCCAGTGTTAGCCTCGTCAGCCAATCAGCTCTTCTCCTGAGTTCTCCACCCTCCTCCCCACCTGCACCTCATCTCCTCGTTAGTTCAGTTACTATTTAAGTCCGGGTTTTCTGTTCAGTCCTGTTCTTTCCCGACCACCACAAGATTAAAGGTTTTCATCTCTGCATTTGCATCCATTCCCGCTACTCATCCTGACACAAATAACTTCAGAGGCTATAACTTAAAAATAACTTAAACTTACATCTTCACAGCGTTATTCTGTGAGCTGGTTGCGAGTTTACAAAAATTAAAACATCAACACATTAAATCACAAATGCTCTTTAATAACAAAAATAGAGAAAGTTACCTTTAAGAGGACTGACGGGTGCTTTACGCTTTGCAGCTTATTTTTGGCCGTCTTAATATGATCCTTTATATCAGCGTTTCCACCGTGTGTGACTGAAAATACACTCTTGCCGTGTGTGCAGAACGCAGCGTTTTCATTGCCGGGTAGCTAACCGTTAGCATACTGACAGCTTCAAGGCGAACAACAACCTCGACAACGACGCATTGATCGAGGCCCTGATCACACCTGGAATTAACGCGTCTCGACGTGTCTTGTGATCAGATCTGACTTTCTGCTCTACATGCAGATAAACACGTACATGCAAAGATTAGCTGAACAAATATACAGAATATAACAGATGTAGAGTCATATGCAGCGATCTCTGCATTGACTGACGCATCTACACACGAGGCACAGCGACAGGATCCGTTAATGTGTCTTATCGATCGGATCTCAACGCTGATCTCCGCTTATGATCGATCACCCAAGATGCATGTTAATGCCAGGTGTGAACAGGGCCTGATTGACAGAAACACAGA
>NC_089522.1:35654747-35669747 GCF_963924715.1 Thunnus thynnus
AGAGGAGGAGAGAGGAGGCGAGGAGAGAGGAGGCATGGAGAGAGGAGGAGAGAGGAGTGAGGAGAGAGGAGGTGAGGAGAGAGGAGGAGAGAGGAGGCGAGGAGAGAGGAGGCATGGAGAGAGGAGGAGAGAGGAGGTGAGGAGAGAGGAGGTGAGGAGAGAGGGGGCATGGAGAGAGGAGAGAGGAGGTGAGGAGAGAGGAGGCATGGAGAGAAGAGGAGGAGAGGAGAGAGAAGGCGAGGAGAGAGGAGACGAGGAGAGAGGAGGCGAGGAAGAGACATGAGAAGAGAGGAGGCGAGGAGAGAGAAGGAGATAGGAGGCGAGGAAGAGACATTAGGAGAGAGGAGGCGAGGAAGAGACATTAGGAGAGAGGAGGAGAGGAAGAGACATGAGGAGAGAGGAGGCATGGAGAGAGGAGGCGAGGAGAGAGGAGGAGAGAGGAGGTGAGGAGAGAGGAGGAGAGAGGAGGCATGGAGAGAGGAGGCGAGGAGAGAGGAGGTGAGGAGAGAGGAGGAGAGAGGAGGCGAGGAGAGAGGAGGTGAGGAGAGAGGAGGAGAGAGGAGGCGAGGAGAGAGGAGGCGAGGAGAGAGGAGGTGAGGAGAGAGGAGGAGAGAGGAGGCGAGGAGAGAGGAGGCATGGAGAGAGGAGGCGAGGAGAGAGGAGGAGAGAGGAGGCGAGGAGAGAGGAGGCGAGGAGAGAGGAGGTGAGGAGAGAGGAGGCGAGGAGAGAGGAGGCGAGGAGAGAGGAGGAGAGAGGAGGCGAGGAGAGAGGAGGTGAGGGGAGAGGAGGCGAGGAGAGAGGAGGCGAGGAGAGAGGAGACGAGGAGAGAGGAGGCGAGGAAGAGACATGAGAAGAGAGGAGGCGAGGAGAGAGGAGGCGAGGAAGAGACATGAGGAGAGAGGAGGGGAGGAAGAGACATGAGGAGAGAGGAGGCATGGAGAGAGGAGGCGAGGAGAGAGGAGGAGAGGAGAGAGGAGGAGAGAGGAGGCGAGGAGAGAGGAGGTGAGGAGAGAGGAGGCGAGGAGAGAGGAGGCGAGGAGAGAGGAGGAGAGAGGAGGCGAGGAGAGAGGAGGCATGGAGAGAGGAGGTGAGGAGAGAGGAGGTGAGGAGAGAGGAGGTGAGAGGAGGAGAGAGGAGGAGAGAGGAGGTGAGGAGAGAGGAGGAGAGGAGAGAAGAGGAGAGAGGAGGAGAGGAGAGAGGAGGAGAGAGGAGGCGAGGAGAGAGGAGGCGAGGAGAGAGGAGGCGAGGAAGAGACATGAGGAAAGAGGAGGCGAGGAGAGAGGAGGTGAGGAGAGAGGAGGCATGGAGAGAGGAGGTGAGGAGAGAGGAGGTGAGAGGAGGCGAGAGGAGGAGAGAGGAGGTGAGGAGAGAGGAGGAGAGAGGAGGAGAGAGGAGGCGAGGAGAGAGGAGGCGAGGAGAGAGGAGGAGAGAGGAGGAGAGAGGAGGTGAGGAGAGAGGAGGGGAGGAGAGAGGAGGAGAGAGGAGGCATGGAGAGAGGAGGCGAGGAGAGAGGAGGCGAGGAGAGAGGAGGGGAGAGGAGGAGAGGAGAGAGGAGGCGAGGAGAGAGGAGGAGAGAGGAGGAGAGAGGAGGTGAGGAGAGAGGAGGTGAGGAGAGAGGAGGAGGGAGGAGGCATGGAGAGAGGAGGCGAGGAGAGAGGAGGCGAGGAGAGAGGAGGGGAGAGGAGGAGAGGAGAGAGGAGGCATGGAGAGAGGAGGTGAGGAGAGAGGAGGTGAGGAGAGAGGAGGTGAGAGGAGGAGAGAGGAGGAGAGAGGAGGTGAGGAGAGAGGAGGAGAGGAGAGAGGAGGAGAGAGGAGGAGAGAGGAGGCGAGGAGAGAGGAGGCGAGGAGAGAGGAGGCGAGGAAGAGACATGAGGAAAGAGGAGGCGAGGAGAGAGGAGGTGAGGAGAGAGGAGGCATGGAGAGAGGAGGCGAGGAGAGAGGAGGCGAGGAGAGAGGAGGGGAGAGGAGGAGAGGAGAGAGGAGGCATGGAGAGAGGAGGTGAGGAGAGAGGAGGTGAGGAAGGAGGTGAAAGGAGGAGAGAGGAGGAGAGAGGAGGTGAGGAGAGAGGAGGAGAGGAGAGAGGAGGAGAGAGGAGGAGAGGAGAGAGGAGGAGAGAGGAGGAGAGAGGAGGCGAGGAAGAGACATGAGGAAAGAGGAGGCGAGGAGAGAGGAGGTGAGGAGAGAGGAGGCATGGAGAGAGGAGGTGAGGAGAGAGGAGGTGAGAGGAGGCGAGAGGAGGAGAGAGGAGGTGAGGAGAGAGGAGGAGAGGAGAGAGGAGGAGAGAGGAGGAGAGAGGAGGCATGGAGAGAGGAGGCGAGGAGAGAGGAGGCGAGGAGAGAGGAGGGGAGAGGAGGAGAGGAGAGAGGAGGGGAGGAAGAGACATGAGGAGAGAGGAGGTGAGGAGAGAGGAGGCGAGGAAGAGACATGCAGCAGCTGTGACATGCAGCCAGATGTGACATGCAGCAGCTGTGACATGCAGCCAGCTGTGACATGCAGCCAGATGTGACATGCAGCCAGATGTGACATGCAGCCAGATGTGACATGCAGCAAGATGTGACATGCAGCCAGATGTGACATACAGCCAGATGTGACATACAGCCAGATGTGACATGCAGCAGCTGTGACATGCAGCCAGATGTGACATGCAGCCAGCTGTGACATGCCGCCAGATGTGAAATGCAGCAGCTGTGACATGCAGCCAGCTGTGACATGCAGCCAGATGTGACATGCAGCAAGATGTGACATGCAGCCAGATGTGACATGCAGCAGCTGTGACATGCAGCCAGCTGTGACATGCAGCAGCTGTGACATGCAGCCAGCTGTGACATGCAGCCAGATGTGACATGCAGCCAGATGTGACATGCAGCAGCTGTGACATGCAGCCAGATGTGACATGCAGCCAGATGTGACATGCAGCAGCTGTGACATGCAGCATCTGTGACATGCAGCCAGCTGTGACATGCCGCCGGATGTGAAATGCAGCAGCTGTGACATGCAGCAGCTGTGACATGCAGCCAGATGTGACATGCAGCAAGATGTGACATGCAGCCAGATGTGACATGCAGCAGCTGTGACATGCAGCCAGCTGTGACATGCAGCCAGATGTGACATACAGCCAGATGTGACATGCAGCCAGATGTGACATGCAGCAGCTGTGACATGCAGCCAGATGTGACATGCAGCCAGATGTGACATACAGCCAGATGTGACATGCCGCAGATGTGACATGCAGCCAGATGTGACATGCAGCATCTGTGACATGCAGCAGCTGTGACATGCAGCATCTGTGACATGCAGCAGCTGTGACATGCAGCAGCTGTGACATGCAGCCAGCTGTGACATGCAGCCAGCTGTGACATGCAGCCAGATGTGACATGCAGCCAGATGTGACATACAGCCAGATGTGACATGCAGCCAGATGTGACATGCAGCAGCTGTGACATGCAGCCAGATGTGACATGCAGCCAGATGTGACATACAGCCAGATGTGACATGCAGCAGCTGTGACATGCAGCCAGATGTGACATGCAGCCAGATGTGACATACAGCCAGATGTGACATGCCGCAGATGTGACATGCAGCCAGATGTGACATGCAGCAGATGTGACATGCAGCATCTGTGACATGCAGCAGCTGTGACATGCAGCAGCTGTGACATGCAGCCAGCTGTGACATGCAGCCAGATGTGACATGCAGCCAGATGTGACATGCAGCAGCTGTGACATGCAGCAGCTGTGACATGCAGCCAGCTGTGACATGCAGCAAGATGTGACATGCAGCCAGCTGTGACATGCAGCCAGATGTGACATGCAGCAGCTGTGACATGCAGCCGGATGTGACATGCAGCAGCTGTGACATGCAGCCAGATGTGACATGCAGCATCTATGACATACAGCAGATGTGACATGCAGCCAGATGTGACATGCAGCAGCTGTGACATGCAGCCAGATGTGACATGCAGCCAGATGTGACATACAGCCAGATGTGACATGCAGCAGCTGTGACATGCAGCCAGATGTGACATGCAGCCAGATGTGACATACAGCCAGATGTGACATGCCGCAGATGTGACATGCAGCCAGATGTGACATGCAGCCAGATGTGACATGCAGCAGATGTGACATGCAGCATCTGTGACATGCAGCATCTGTGACATGCAGCAGCTGTGACATGCAGCCAGCTGTGACATGCAGCCAGATGTGACATGCAGCCAGATGTGACATGCAGCAGATGTGACATGCAGCATCTGTGACAT
The DNA here is from genome assembly GCF_963924715.1 of Thunnus thynnus. Classification (NCBI taxonomy): domain Eukaryota; kingdom Metazoa; phylum Chordata; class Actinopteri; order Scombriformes; family Scombridae; genus Thunnus; species Thunnus thynnus. The sequence goes on from NC_089522.1 coordinate 35,659,003, forward strand.
GCAGCAGCTGTGACATGCAGCAGCTGTGACATGCAGCCAGCTGTGACATGCAGCAGCTGTGACATGCAGCAGCTGTGACATGCAGCCAGCTGTGACATGCAGCCAGATGTGACATGCAGCAAGATGTGACATGCAGCCAGATGTGACATGCAGCCAGCTGTGACATGCAGCATCTGTGACATGCAGCCAGCTGTGACATGCCGCCAGATGTGACATGCAGCCAGATGTGACATGCAGCCAGATGTGACATGCAGCAGCTGTGACATACAGCCAGATGTGACATGCAGCCAGATGTGACATACAGCCAGATGTGACATGCAGCAGCTGTGACATGCAGCCAGATGTGACATGCAGCAGCTGTGACATGCAGCAAGATGTGACATGCAGCAGCTGTGACATGCAGCCAGCTGTGACATACAGCAGATGTGACATGCAGCCAGATGTGACATGCAGCCAGATGTGACATGCAGCCAGATGTGACATGCAGCAGCTGTGACATGCAGCAGCTGTGACATGCAGCCAGATGTGACATGCAGCCAGATGTGACATACAGCCAGATGTGACATGCAGCAGCTGTGACATGCAGCATCTATGACATACAGCAGATGTGACATGCAGCCAGATGTGACATGCAGCAGCTGTGACATGCAGCAGCTGTGACATGCAGCAAGATGTGACATGCAGCAGCTGTGACATGCAGCAGCTGTGACATACAGCAGATGTGACATGCAGCCAGATGTGACATGCAGCAGCTGTGACATGCAGCCAGATGTGACATGCAGCCAGATGTGACATACAGCCAGATGTGACATGCAGCAGCTGTGACATGCAGCAAGATGTGACATGCAGCAGCTGTGACATGCAGCAAGATGTGACATGCAGCAGCTGTGACATGCAGCCAGCTGTGACATGCAGCCAGATGTGACATGCAGCCAGATGTGACATGCAGCAGCTGTGACATGCAGCAAGATGTGACATGCAGCAGCTGTGACATGCAGCCAGATGTGACATGCAGCCAGATGTGACATGCAGCAGCTGTGACATACAGCCAGATGTGACATGCAGCCAGATGTGACATGCAGCCAGATGTGACATGCAGCCAGATGTGACATGCAGCAGCTGTGACATACAGCCAGATGTGACATGCAGCCAGATGTGACATGCAGCAGCTGTGACATACAGCCAGATGTGACATGCAGCCAGATGTGACATGCAGCAGCTGTGACATGCAGCAAGATGTGACATGCAGCCAGATGTGACATACAGCCAGCTGTGACATGCAGCCAGATGTGAGATGCAGCAGCTGAACGACATTCAGGTCTCTGCAGTTTTCATTATTAATGAATCTGTGCGTTGAAATGCGGAGAAAAGCCTGAAACTGGAAACTGCTGAAGTCACTCAAACACTAAACAAGAACAAACTGCACTCAGCTCAGAAACTTTAAGGGCGTTTTCGCGCCTAGAGACTGAAGATAGCGGCTGCACACGATGCGCAGTTCATGGCGCTATCAGTCCCTGACTGCAGCGAATGTTTACAGGAAGTAGCTCTGAGTTTTGTAAAAAGCAAAGTCCAGCAGCGGACTGTACGTGGCAGCAGACAGACAGACAGCTGAGTGTCTCACCTCACCCGCACAGTGAGACAGGAGAGATAAGCGGGAGAGAAGCGGGCTGTCAGGCGGAGAGAAGCGGGCTGTCAGGCGGAGAGAAGCGGGCTGTCAGGCGGAGAGAAGCGGGAGAGAAGCGGGCTGTCAGGCGGAGAGAAGCGGGCTGTCAGGCGGAGAGAAGCGGGCTGTCAGGCGGAGAGAAGCGGGAGAGAAGCGGGCTGTCAGGCGGAGAGAAGCGGGCTGTGGCCCGGCTGTCTGCTCCGGCCATGCGGGGAGAGGAAAGAGTTTCTCCGCTGAAGAACTTCTTGGCTGGGGGAGTCGGTGGAGCCTGTCTGCTGCTGGCCGGACACCCGCTGGACACCATCAAGGTGACTGTTGCTGCTGCTGCACAGTAACTGCAGCTGGAAAGCGACACTACTGTATTTGTATGTTGTAGAGCAGCAACACTAACATTTCTTTACTCCTGGTTTCCTGTGGTTTAGTGCTCAGAGAGTCAGATCAGATTAGTGAGATTATCCATAAATCAGTTTAGAAAGTCACCGCGAGGCAGCTGCTCACCCGAGTCTGTTAGAAATGTTTAAGTTGCATTTGAAAAGCCCAATATCACAAATCACCAATTAGCTTCAAGGGGGCTTTACAGTCTGTAACACAACATCCTCTGTCCTCAGATTCAAATAAGAAAAAACTCCCTAAAAACACTTTAATGTGGAAAAATGTGTGAGAGCTCAGGAAGAGCAGCAGAGACACATTTATAATCACACAGGAGGCTGCAACTAACCATCATTTACATTATCTACAGTTGTGTTTAATTAATACAATAAATTAATACATGTCATTATAAATTATAATGTAAAGCCCAACAGGATCTTTATCCAAAACCCAAAGATGTTCAGTTTAATATCACATAAAGAAAATTAAAATCCACATTCAGACTCTTTGACTCAAGTTCCAGCTGCAGCACAGCTGGACAGATGCAGCACAGCTGGACAGATGCAGGATTTACAGCATCTCATGACACACATGCAGACATATCATCATCAACATGTCAACGATTATTTCAGCCTGATGTGATGATCAAACAGACTTTCATAATGTGTGATGTCGACTTGGTTTGTGTCTTAATTTGAGCTGAAAAAGCTTTATGGAGTTTGAAAAGCTCTGTAATTTATATCATAAATAAAAAATACAGACATCGTTCATCTGACGTCCAATGAACAGAGACTAAAACGTCTAAAACGTCTCCATCACGACGAAGCTTAGTCACAATTCTTGAGAAAAACAAAGTCAATGGATCCTCATCAAAACTATGAGTCTATATAGATATATATACACACATATATACATATAGCCTATATATGAGTGTATATATATCTATATGTGTGTGTGTGTGTGTATATATAGATATATATACACACATATATAGGAGTGTATATATATATATATATACACTCACATATATAGGCTATATCAGCCTCAGAAATCCAGTCTTAGTGAAAATATGAAATTTATCTACAGGCGAGCAAACTATTCAACAGATATAGAATAAAGTTTCTGATAAATAATTAACGATAAATGAATATTTAATATTTAATTGGATTTAAAGGAAATTCATATATTCACTAGAATTTGTACCAAATTACAAATTCCAGGAAATTTTCTGGCAAATGATTTGGAAAATATGAACCTTTAGTGTGAACTGCTTTCATTTAGCTTTTATTTATCAGGTTATTGATTACACAACGACCTGCTGTCAAATCAATGATTATGCAGAATGTAAGAAAATTTATCAAAATGCATAATAATAATAATAATAATAATAATAATAATGATAATAATAATGATAATAATAATAATAATAATAATAATCCATTCTATGTATAGAAGACTTTAGTGTTTTAGTATCTGATGTGTCTGTCTGTGACCTCCCTGCTGTTTATCAGCCGACGGGTGTTTCCCTGTTTGCCTTATCGCAGAGCTTCAAACTGTCCCAACACACTGTGTGTGTGTGTGTGTGTGTGTGTGCGTGTGTGTGTGTGTGTGTGTGTGTGTGTGTGTGTGTGTGTGTGTGTGTGTGTGTGTGCTCCAGGTGAGACTACAGACGCAGCCCAAAGCTTCCTGCACTCAGTATGTGCTCTACACAGGAACATATGACTGCTTTCGCAAGACCATATCTAAAGAGGTGACAACACACACACACGCACACACACACACACTCACATGCACACACGCACACGCACACACACACACACACGCACACATACACACACGCACACACACACACACACACATACACACACACACACACACACATGCACGCACGCACCTTGTACTTGTGTCCTTTGAAGGACATTCATTGTGTAATGCATTCCTGCCCCCCCCCCCCCAGCTAGCTGTTTGCAGTCTTGTCTTTGTTATTTACACTGAGGGTCAAAAGTCTGAGACCTCATTGAAAAATAAAAGCACACATAGATCTGATGAGTTCACTTCACCTTGTAAAGGAAGTCTTACTGTATGCACACAATAACGTGTGTGTGTGTGTGTGTGTGTGTGTGTGTGTGTGTGTGTGTGTGTGTGCAGGGGGTCCTGGGTCTGTATAAAGGGATGGGGGCTCCCCTGGCAGGTGTGGCTCCAATGATGGCCATCAGTTTCTTTGGCTTCGGTTTGGGAAAACAGCTGCAGCAGAGAGATGCAGGAACACCGCTGACGTACGTACACACACACATGCACACACACACACACACACAGTGTGTCTGTTACAGTGAGTGTGTGTGTGTGTGTGTAATACCTGGAATATTCAGTCTATATATAACCCCCCCGGCTGCCTTTCCAGTCCTTATATATACGTACGTACTGATGTCTCACGTGCTGCAGACGACTTCTGTCTCACTCTGCAAGAATGTTCAGTGCTCGTGTTCCTCAAAAACACCCTTACTGTAAAACTGTAAACTGTAAACTGTAAACTGTAAACTGTCTGTCGGCCGTTTGCTGATCCTCTGACTCTTCCTCTAGCTCCTCTAGCGCCACCATGACGTGTGCGGACTGCTGCTGCTCTTCACTCTCACTGCTGTTGTCAGCCTGCTTTCCAGCAGCAGAAGGCAGGTTTTTATACAATATACTGACATTTATTCTGTTCTGTTCAGGCACACTCAGCTCTTTCTGTCCGGCTGTCTGGCAGGAGTCTTCACTACAGTGATCGTGGCTCCAGGAGAGAGAATTAAATGTTTACTGCAGGTACAGAAACTACAGCCAAACATTTGACATGTTTACATCCTCACTTCCAAATTCTTCAGTTTATGTTCAAACACTATTCATACGGATCATAACCACACTGAAATACATCTATCAACCATTAAAACTACATAAACACAATAAAACAGTGATGTAATAAAGATCCTCATGTGCTGCCTGTTGTGTTTTTATCTCACTGTGTCTGACTGACACATGAGTTGTTGTGTTTGTGTGTTTGTGTGTAAAATGAGCTGCTGTGTGTTGGTAAAGTTCAACATGTGACTCAGTGTTGAACCAATCAGAAGAAACTGTAATCTACTGTATGTTTCACACACACACACACACACACACACACACACAGATATGTTATGATCTATCCAACACACACAAGTGTAATGTGTAACCTTACTATCTGCAACCTAATGTGCAAATGTAGCTGCCAGGTTAACAAGCTTGTTGCATCTGTGAGTCATAAACAGGAAGTTGTGTTTCAGGTGCAGGCAAGCAGCGGACAATCGAAGTATGCAGGTCCGCTGGACTGTGCGATCCAGCTGTACAGGGAGCAGGGCCTCCGCAGCGTCTACAGAGGGACCGTACTCACGCTCATCAGAGGTGAAACACCTGACACCTGCACTGTGAACTCTGTGTGTTTGTTGACTTTACAGCCTCATGTTTGCTCTCTCTGTCTCAGATGTGCCTTCTACTGGTCTCTACTTCCTGACATATGAATACCTCAAACACTTCCTGACTCCTGAGGGTCAAAGGTGAGTCACCATGGTAACAGTGAGGATGTTTATAGAGTTATAAAGGTGCTTCTAAATGCTGTAAACCTCATGTGTGGTTTTCTGTGCATCTGTATGTCAGCGTTTCTCAGCTCAGCACTCCCAACATCCTCCTGGCTGGAGGTGTTGCAGGGATCCTGAACTGGATGATCGCTCTTCCACCTGATGTCCTCAAATCCAACTTTCAGACAGGTGAGAGGTGATAGCGTACAGCTCTACACAAGCTCTACACAAGCTCTACACAAGCTCTACACAGGCTCTACACAGGCTCTACACAGGCTCTACACAGGCTCTACACAAGTTCTACACAAGCTCTACACCAGCTCTACACAAGCTCTACACAAGTTCTACACAAGCTCTACACCAGCTCTACACCGGCTCTACACAGGCTCTACACAGGCTCTACACAAGTTCTACACGAGCTCTACACCAGCTCTACACAAGCTCTACACAGGCTCTACACAAGTTCTACACAAGTTCTACACAAGCTCTACACAAGCTCTACACAGGCTCTACACAAGCTCTACACAGGCTCTACACAAGCTCTACACAGGCTCTACACAGGCTCTACACAAGCTCTACACAGGCTCTACACAGGCTCTACACAAGTTCTACACAAGCTCTACACAGGCTCTACACAAGTTCTACACGAGCTCTACACAGGCTCTACACAGGCTCTACACGAGCTCTACACAAGCTCTACACAGGCTCTACACAAGTTCTACACGAGCTCTACACAGGCTCTACACAGGCTCTACACGAGCTCTACACAAGCTCTACACAGGCTCTACACAGGCTCTACACGAGCTCTACACAAGCTCTACACAAGCTCTACACAGGCTCTACACAGGCTCTACACGAGCTCTACACAAGCTCTACACAGGCTCTACACAGGCTCTACACAGGCTCTACACAGGCTCTACACGAGCTCTACACAAGCTCTACACGAGCTCTACACGAGCTCTACACAGGCTCTACACAGGCTCTACACAGGCTCTACACGAGCTCTACACAAGCTCTACACAAGCTCTACACAAGCTCTACACAGGCTCTACACAAGCTCTACACAGGCTCTACACGAGCTCTACACAAGCTCTACACGAGCTCTACACAACCTCTACACAGGCTCTACACAAGCTCTACACAAGCTCTACACAAGCTCTACACAAGCTCTACACAGGCTCTACACGAGCTCTACACAAGCTCTACACAAGCTCTACACAGGCTCTACACAGGCTCTACACAAGCTCTACACAGGCTCTACACGAGCTCTACACAGGCTCTACACGAGCTCTACACAAGCTCTACACAAGCTCTACACAGGCTCTACACGAGCTCTACACAAGCTCTACACAAGCTCTACACAAGTTCTACACAAGCTCTACACAGGCTCTACACAGGCTCTACACGAGCTCTACACAGGCTCTACACGAGCTCTACACAAGCTCTACACAGGCTCTACACAGGCTCTACACAAGTTCTACACAAGCTCTACACAGGCTCTACACAAGTTCTACACAAGTTCTACACAAGCTCTACACAAGCTCTACACAGGCTCTACACAAGCTCTACACAGGCTCTACACAAGCTCTACACAGGCTCTACACAGGCTCTACACAAGCTCTACACAGGCTCTACACAGGCTCTACACAGGCTCTACATAGGCTCTACACAAGCTCTACACAGGCTCTACACAAGCTCTACACAAGCTCTACACAAGCTCTACACAAGCTCTACACAAGCTGTATACAGGCTCTACACGAGCTCTACACGAGCTCTACACAGGCTCTACACAAGCTGTATACAGGCTCTACACAAGCTCTACACAAGCTCTACACAAGCTGTATACAGGCTCTACACAAGCTCTACACAAGCTCTACACAAGCTCTACACAAGCTGTATACAGGCTCTACACAAGTTCTACACAGGCTCTACACAAGCTCTACACAAGCTCTACACAAGCTCTACACAAGCTCTACACGAGCTGTATACAGGCTCTACACAGGCTCTACACAAGCTCTACACAAGCCCTACACAAGCTCTACACAAGCTCTACACAAGCTGTATACAGGCTCTACACGAGCTCTACACGAGCTCTACACAGGCTCTACACAAGCTGTATACAGGCTCTACACAAGCTCTACACAAGCTCTACACAAGCTCTACACAAGCTGTATACAGGCTCTACACAAGTTCTACACAAGCTCTACACAGGCTCTACACAGGCTCTACACGAGCTCTACACAGGCTCTACACGAGCTCTACACAAGCTCTACACAGGCTCTACACAGGCTCTACACAAGTTCTACACAAGCTCTACACAGGCTCTACACAAGTTCTACACAAGTTCTACACAAGCTCTACACAAGCTCTACACAGGCTCTACACGAGCTCTACACAGGCTCTACACGAGCTCTACACAGGCTCTACACAGGCTCTACACGAGCTCTACACAAGCTCTACACAAGCTCTACACAAGCTCTACACAAGCTCTACACGAGCTCTACACGAGCTCTACACAAGCTCTACACAAGCTCTACACAAGCTCTACACAAGCTCTACACAAGTTCTACACAAGTTCTACACAAGCTCTACACAAGCTCTACACAGGCTCTACACGAGCTCTACACAGGCTCTACACGAGCTCTACACAGGCTCTACACAGGCTCTACACAAGCTCTACACAAGCTCTACACAGGCTCTACACAAGCTCTACACAAGCTCTACACAAGCTCTACACAGGCTCTACACATGCTCTACACAAGCTCTACACAAGCTCTACACAAGCTCTACACAGGCTCTACACAGGCTCTACACGAGCTCTACACGAGCTCTACACGAGCTCTACACAGGCTCTACACAGGCTCTACACAAGCTCTACACAGGCTCTACACAAGCTCTACACAAGCTGTATACAGGCTCTACACAGGCTCTACACAAGCTCTACACAAGCTCTACACAGGCTCTACACAGGCTCTACACGAGCTCTACACAGGCTCTACACGAGCTCTACACAAGCTCTACACAGGCTCTACACAGGCTCTACACAAGTTCTACACAAGCTCTACACAGGCTCTACACAAGTTCTACACAAGTTCTACACAAGCTCTACACAAGCTCTACACAGGCTCTACACGAGCTCTACACAGGCTCTACACGAGCTCTACACAGGCTCTACACAGGCTCTACACAAGCTCTACACAAGCTCTACACAAGCTCTACACAGGCTCTACACAGGCTCTACACAAGTTCTACACAAGCTCTACACAGGCTCTACACAGGCTCTACACAAGCTCTACACAAGCTCTACACAAGCTCTACACAAGCTCTACACAGGCTCTACACAAGCTCTACACAAGCTCTACACAGGCTCTACACAAGCTCTACACAAGCTCTACACAAGCTCTACACGAGCTCTACACAGGCTCTACACAGGCTCTACACAAGCTCTACACAGGCTCTACACAAGCTCTACACAAGCTGTATACAGGCTCTACACAGGCTCTACACAAGCTCTACACAAGCTCTACACAAGCTCTACACAGGCTTTACACAAGCTCTACACAGGCTCTACACAAGCTCTACACAGGCTCTACACAAGCTCTACACAGGCTCTACACAAGCTGTATACAAGCTCTACACAAGCTCTACACAAGCTCTACACAGGCTCTGCACAAGCTCTACACAAGCTGTATACAGGCTCTACACAGGCTCTACACAGGCTCTACACAGGCTCTACACAAGCTCTACACAAGCTCTACACAGGCTCTACACAGGCTCTACACAGGCTCTACACAAGCTCTACACAAGCTCTACACAGGCTCTACACAAGCTCTACACAAGCTCTACACAAGCTCTACACAGGCTCTACACAAGCTCTACACAGGCTCTACACAGGCTCTACACAAGCTCGACACAGGCTCTACACAAGCTCTACACAAGCTCTACACAAGCTCTACACAGGCTCTACACAGGCTCTACACAGGCTCTACACAAGCTCTACACAAGCTCTACACAAGCTCTACACAGGCTCTACACAAGCTCTACACAGGCTCTACACAGGCTCTACACAAGCTCTACACAGGCTCTACACAGGCTCTACACAAGCTGTATACAAGCTCTACACAAGCTCTACACAAGCTCTACACAGGCTCTACACAAGCTCTACACAAGCTCTACACAGGCTCTACACAGGCTCTACACAGGCTCTACACAAGCTCTACACAGGCTCTACACAAGCTCTACACAAGCTCTACACAAGCTCTACACAGGCTCTACACAGGCTCTACACAGGCTCTACACAAGCTCTACACAGGCTCTACACAGGCTCTACACAGGCTCTACACAAGCTCGACACAGGCTCTACACAAGCTCTACACAAGCTCTACACAGGCTCTACACAAGCTCTACACAAGCTCTACACAAGCTCTACACAAGCTCTACACAGGCTCTACACAAGCTCTACACAAGCTCTACACAGGCTCTACACAAGCTCTACACGAGCTCTACACAGGCTCTACACAAGCTCTACACAAGCTCTACACAGGCTCTACACGAGCTCTACACGAGCTCTACACAGGCTCTACACAGGCTCTACACAAGCTCTACACAGGCTCTACACAAGCTCTACACAAGCTGTATACAGGCTCTACACAGGCTCTACACAAGCTCTACACAAGCTCTACACAGGCTCTACACAGGCTCTACACAGGCTCTACACAAGCTCTACACAAGCTCTACACAGGCTCTACACAAGCTCTACACAGGCTCTACACAAGCTCTACAGAAGCTCTACACAGGCTCTACGCAGGCTCTACGCAGGCTCTACAAAAGCTCTACACAAGCTCTACACAGGCTCTACACAAGCTCTACACAAGCTGTATACAGGCTCTACACAGGCTCTACACAAGCTCTACAGAAGCTCTACACAGGCTCTACACAGGCTCTACACAAGCTCTACACAAGCTCTACACAGGCTCTACACAAGCTCTACACAGGCTCTACACAGGCTCTACACAAGCTCTACACAAGCTCTACACAGGCTCTACACAAGCTCTACACAGGCTCTACACAGGCTCTACACAAGCTCTACACAGACTCTACACAGGCTCCACACAAGCTCTACACAGACT
>NC_089522.1:35674747-35682247 GCF_963924715.1 Thunnus thynnus
GTTCCTTCCATAAATGTTCTCCTGGCTTCCTGTCGGGTGACTGACTGGACCTTTCCAACACCTTTATTGTCTTTCTCTGGAACCAGTTGAGTCTCCTTTGCAGTGTTTTGGATCCTGTGTGAAGGTCCAGCTGCGTCTCATCTTCATTGATTCTTCTCTAGAACATCCTGATACACGACTTCGTTCATCTTCCTTCAACAGTCTGGACTCTGCCGGTACCACGAGAGGAGAAGCAGCTCCAGACCATAAAGCTTCCACCTCTGAACTTCACTGCAGGTGTTTTTAGGATCGTCTGCAGCAGAGCCGTGTAGTGTTAGAGCCACGTCGCATTCTTCCAGTAATCTACAGGCATCAACGTGTGTTTTCTTCAGTACTGGAGTCTTACTGGGTGATGGTGCATGGAGCTTCTTCCAGGTCTTTCTGGAGCTCTTTACGAGTGGTTCTTGGAACTTTGGCTGCTATCAAGAAAATAATAGAACAAACCACAGAGAACAGACAAAAGAGTCCATGAACTGGAACACGGTTGGAGAAATGCAGGACCAACAAACTAGGATCTGATGATCAGAGAGACGGAGACACAGATGGACTACATGGAAAGTAAAATCAGATACGCATGTACAACATCCCAGAGAAAACAGCGAAACGACACGACTCACTTCCTCAGTAAACTCTTCACTGAGGCGCTGGGATTAATATTCTCCAGATTCGTCGCATCTACAGAGAAAATACAAACCAGCGGATTATAGTAACTCTCCTGAACTATGATGTGAAGAAAAGAATATTACAGACGGCAAAGAAAGTGACTTTGAATGGAACGTGGATCTTCTTTGATCATGATTGTTCAAACCGACGAGAGACCAGCTGAGAAGAAAAATATTAAATCGTTTGTTATCGTCCCGAAAATCATCAATGACGACGGATCATCTGAAACTTATTACAACCCAGAGACGGCATCCGAGGCTCTAGAAGAACCGGGTCACATGCGATGGATCGAGTCATCAAACATGCCTGATGGATGGAATATCGTACAGCGTGGACAGAGGAAGAGGAGTAGAGCAGGAGGAAGAATGATTCCCTCTTACAACATGTTGGTTAAAAAAACGCTGGATGAATATCAGGAATGAAACGATACAGAAGAAATGAACAGTATAGAAAACCGTCTGAAGGGGAGAAATAATAAGATATTTATTAGTAAAGAAAAGACAACGGGAACAATTTAAGACTGAACTTCAACTTTAAATAAAAGTCTTGGAAGACAAACATAAAAAACCACGATTTTAAATTAAACAACTGAAGAAGAAACGTGCTGAATTAGCAGAAGACGTGGAGACGTCACTAATACGAACAAAACAAAAACTTTATGATGGACGACCAGAATCCATGAACATTTTAGCCAAAAGACTTCAGAAACAAAAAAAGTAAATCTTATGTCACTAAGTTAAAGGATGACACATCAAAAGTCCTGACAGATAAAAACAATATTGCAGACTATGTATATATATATATATATATATATACATATATATATATATATATATATATATATATATATATATATATATATATATATATATATATATATATATATATATATATATATATATATATATGTATATATATATATATATGTATTACTATATAAGGATGAAGCCAACAACACAGATATGAGAAGAATGAAATATTAAGTTATCGCAGAACGTGAATCTTATTAAAACAGTAACAGGACATTAGAAGAAGAGAAGGCAGATGACGGCTACACTAATGAATGTTATTAATTAATTAATAATTAAGGAGTTCAGAGAATTATTGACACCTCTATTATTATTATTAAAAGCCTGTCATTTTGCTCTAGAATCAGATAAATGGGCATCAACATGGAATTCATCTGTAATTACAGTTATTCATAAAGATGGAAAGGATATAACAGACTAATATCATTACTGAATGATTACTGAAACATCTATTACAGCAAACAGGCTTAAAGACATTCTGCCAGATATAATAGATAGAGATCAGTCTGGATTTATGTTACATAGTTACATGTTAGTTATGTTACATTCTCACAACAGTAAAAGCTTTTGGTTTTCACACTAAATTAGTTTCATGGTTCAAATGAATGTATAAAAACCTGGTTGCTCAGGTGAGTCACTGGTTCTCTGTCAGGACGCTTTCATATACAGAAGGGGACCAGACAAGGAGACCTGCTGTCTGCATCGATCTGTGTATGGAACCACTCGCTGAGGGGGGGTGAGGGGGGTTTAACTACAGGCCAGGAACGTCATAAATCAGCATTGTATGCAGATGATGTCACTTTATACCTTATACCTCTCCCAAACACTCACTTCCAGAACTGATGAAAATAATAAATGTATTATTATAATAAACATAGTGATCATTCAGGATATAACATTAATGAAAGTAAACGTGCGTCTGTATGTTTAGGTGAACAACTGACAGACGAGTCTATTCAAGTGGAACCAAAAGACAATAAAATATCTACGAATAATAATTCATAATGATTTATGAGGTCAATTATCAGAATCTAGAGAAAAACATTAAACAAGATCTGAACAGTTGGAAAACATACAGGACTCTATTTTAATGAGTTATAGAGTAGATAGAATATAAATGATGGTCCTCCCCCAGTTCCTCTACTGGTTCCAGTTCAATCACAAAGTTCTAAAAGATGCAACGATAACTGATTTTATCTGGAAGAACAAAAGAAAAAGAGTCAAACTTAAAACATTAATCTAAAGGACAGTTATTTTCATGCCACACAAATAAAGATCATAATGAAACACAAGCTCAGTGGTTTATGATAGAAAAAGAGCAATAAAGACATTAACCTTTATAGATAAAACCTTTATAGACTAATAACACTCGATACAAGAGAAAAGGCATGGGACCCTCAGTTTAGACCAAATAAACTGGATAATGTATTAAAGGTTTGGTCATCAAAAGGACTGCAAATAAACTCACAAATACTAATTAAAGATGATGTCACTTCCTTCAAAGTTATATCAAATAGATTTGATTTATCCCAGTCACATTTTCATAAATATTTACAACTTAGAAACTACATCAATCATTTTCATGAAAGAGAAGGAAACCAAGATCAGCAGATAAAAAACTATAACATGGACACAAAGAATACTCCAAACTATATAAAATACTATACTATATAATAAAATACTACAAGATAAAACAATAAGGACAAAGTGAGAACTACGCGTATATAAACGTGTATAAAGTGTTTAGAGGAGAACTCATGGAAAATATACACAAGATTATTTATTACACCAAAGTACAATCAAAATTCACAATATCCATTAAAACAGAGTGTTAATGCTAATCAGTCACATATTTTCTTTTTCTGCTCATCAATGAAAACATTCTGGCAACGTGTCATAACATCTATCCTGAACAGATTAAACTGCACCTGAACCCAAATATATTATTTTAGGTTTATCACCACCTGAACTTACATCTATATATCTATAAGATACTTAGAACTGCAGCTATGAAACTGATAACAAGGAACTGGCTGAAACCTTTATTTAATGTAAACAGTATGTTAGAAATGGAAAGAATAACTTATAGAACATTTGAAACGGAGACATAAATGGATTAAATATGTGGACCATAATTAAACAATACTGATGCTTTCAGCCCTGAAGAGTTAGAAGAGTTAATGTCCCGTCCCCCCCCTCCCCGTTAGGATTTCTGTAGTTGTGTCGCCAGCTGCTCTGGAAACATGTTTACTGAAACAACATTGATGTGTTGAATACTTATTTCCCTACTGTATATAAATACTGTATATACCAACCAGAATATGTCACATTATCTCCCTCAGAGTACATGAACTGTTTGACGGTCCACAACCACGAGGTTTTGTTGAACCTGATTGACCAGCGGCCCTCGGACACGCCCCTCATCACTCTGTCCAATCACCAGTCTTGTAATGGATGACCCGCACATCTGGGGTAAGGACACACACGGTCTGACATCACACAGTTCATATGGAAACAGAAATAACGGGGTCTGTCTACGACAGGCGTCCTGAAGTTCAGGCAGCTGTGGAACTTCAACAAGATGCGCTGGTGAGTTTTGTCTTTCTATACCTGTTCTCTCACCTGTCAGTCAGGTACGTCTCTCTGTGTAATGTGTGAGTGTTTAGCTGTTATCTCACCTGTCAGTCAGGTACATCTGTGTTTACCTGTAACTCTGCAGGACTCCAACAGCTTCTGACATCTGCTTCACCAAAGAGCTGCACTCCAGATTCTTCAGCCGGGGAAAGTGTGTTCCCGTCTGCAGAGGTGAACATCTGTTAGCATCATTTATCCAACCTGCTGGAAGAACATGATACATACACATCATACACATCATACACATCATACACATACACATCATACACATCATACACATACACATCATACACATCATACACATCATACACATACACATCATACACATCATACACATCATACACATACACATCATACACATCATACACATCATACACATACACATCATACACATACACATCATACACATACACATCATACACATCATGCACATCATACACACACACATCATACACATCATACACATCATACACATACACATCATACACATCATAGCACATCATACACATACACATCATACACATCATGCACATCATACACATACACATCATACACATCATACACATGCACATCATACACATACACATCATACACATCATACACATCATACACATCATACACATACACATCATACACATCATGCACATCATACACATACACATCATACACATACACATCATACACATCATACACATCATACACATACACATCATACACATCATACACATCATACACATCATACACATACACATCATACACATACACATCATACACATCATGCACATCATACACATACACATCATACACATCATACACATGCACATCATGCACATCATACACATCATACACATACACATCATACACATCGATACACATCATACACATACACATCATACACATCATACACATACACATCATACACATACACATCATACACATCATACACATCATACACATACACATCATACACATACACATCATACACATACACATCATACACATCATACACATACACATCATACACATACACATCATACACATACACATCATACACATCATACACATACACATCATACACATACACATCATACACATCATACACATACACATCATACACATCATACACATACACATCATACACATACACATCATGCACATCATACACATCATACACATACACATCATACACATACACATCATGCACATCATGCACATCATACACATCATACACATACACATCGTACACATACACATCATACACATCATGCACATCATACACATACACATCATACAC
The DNA here is from genome assembly GCF_963924715.1 of Thunnus thynnus. NCBI lineage: Eukaryota > Metazoa > Chordata > Actinopteri > Scombriformes > Scombridae > Thunnus > Thunnus thynnus. The sequence goes on from NC_089522.1 coordinate 35,680,187, forward strand.
ATCATACACATGCACATCATGCACATCATACACATCATACACATCATACACATACACATCATACACATCATACACATCATACACATCATACACATACACATCATACACATCATACACATACACATCATACACATCATACACATACACATCATACACATCATACACATCATACACATACACATCATACACATACACATCATACACATACACATCATACACATACACATCATACACATACACATCATACACATCATACACATACACATCATACACATACACATCATACACATCATACACATACACATCATACACATCATACACATACACATCATACACATACACATCATGCACATCATACACATCATACACATACACATCATGCACATCATGCACATCATACACATCATACACATCATACACATACACATCATACACATCATACACATACACATCATACTCATACACATCATACACATCGTACACATCGTACACATACACATCATGCACACCATGCACATCATACACATCATACACATATACATCATACACATCATACACATACACATCATATACATCATACACATCATACACATACACATCATATACATCATACACATACACATCATACACATTGTACACATACACATCATGCACAACATGCACATCATACACATACCAACATATACATCATACACATACACATCATACACATGCACATCATACACATACACATCATACACATCGTACACATCGTACACATACACATCATGCACAACATGCACATCATACACATACACATCATACACATCATACACATCATACACATACACATCATACACATCATACACATACACATTATACACATACACATCATACACATCATACACATACACATCATACACATCATACACATACACATCATACACATCATACACATACACATCATACACATCATACACATACACATTATACACATACACATCATGCACATCATACACATACACATCATACACATCATGCACATCATACACATACACATCATACACATCATACACATCATACACATACACATCATACACATACACATCATATACATCATACACATCATACACATCATACACATACACATCATACACATACACATCATACACATCATACACATACACATTATACACATACACATCATACACATCATACACATACACATCATACACATACACATCATACACATCATACACATACACATCATACACATACACATCATACACATACACATCATACACATCATACACATACACATCATACACATCATACACATACACATCATACACATTATACACATCATACACATCATACACATACACATTATACACACACACATCATACACATACACATCATACACATACACATCATAGACATCATGCACATCATACACATACACGTCATACACATCATACACATCATACACATCATACACATCATACACATACACATCATACACATACACATCATAGACGTCATACACATCATACACATACACATCATACACATCATACACATCATACACATACACATCATACACATACACATCATACACATCATACACATACACATCATACACATCATACACATCATACACATACACATCATACACATACACATCATACACATCATACACATACACATCATACACATCATACACATCATACACATACACATCATATACATACACATCATACACATCATACACACACACATCATACACACACTCATACACATATACATCATACACATCATACACATACACATCATACACATACACATCATACACATCATACACATACACATCATACACATCATACACATCATACACATACACATCATATACATACACATCATACACATCATACACATACACATCATACACACACTCATCATACACATATACATCATACACATTATACACACACACACATCTTACATATCTTACATGATACTTACTGTTTGTGGGACATCACATGTTTTCTTCAGGTGATGGTGTTTACCAGAAAGGGATGGAC
>NC_089522.1:35687247-35714747 GCF_963924715.1 Thunnus thynnus
TCTACTGACCAGTATCGTGTTTGTATCAAAGCTGATATATCTGATTAAACCACCGCTGCTCTGGGTCACATGATCCTTCATCATGAAGAGTTTGGTTAGAAACTAATAACAGCATCATGTTTTCAGTCTCCAGAGAGTAGTTCTGTGTACGGCAGACGCTACTGAGCATGTGCAGGAACGCTGTTCTGTTTACAGATAAACAACCTCTGACTTTGTTCTACATTATAAATAACTTCAGTATTGAATCAGATATATCAGCTTCGATACACACATGATACTTGTTAGTAGATCATTGTTGGTTGAACATCACTAGAATGATCAGTTAACAGTCATATTCACAGTTCATGTAGGAAGGGAGGATTTTAAAGCTGTTGGCGTTGGACGTAAAACGTTGTTCAGTGTAATCTGGAGTTTTTCAGGATGTAAAACGTTGTTCAGTGTAATCTGGAGTCTTTCAGGATGTAAAACGTTGTTCAGTGTAATCTGGAGTCTTTCAGGATGTAAAACGTTGTTCAGTGTAATCTGGAGTCTTTCAGGATGTAAAACGTTGTTCAGTGTAATCTGGAGTCTTTCAGGATGGTCCAGGACGGATGTTCTCGTGTGGCCGTCAGGTTGCATCAACCTGTGACTGTAACTTTAAAAGCTGCTGTTTGTTGAGTTACTAAACATTAGTAAGCAGTTTGCTCCTCTGCGTGCACACATGGAGCCATATAGATTAATAATTAGTAATCTAATGAAGTTAATCAGGATTCATCATATACTGCACGGTTCCAGCATAATATGCACTCAATGATCGTTAGAATATTATTTCTTTATTGAACCATTTCTATGTTTTCTCCTTTTATTCTGTTCTTGCAGCTTGAAATCTGCTCCTCAGATTCTCCATCACATCACGATGTGCCCGCCTCTGTCATCTCATTCACATCATTTCTGTAGAGATTTATTCTCTTTGGTTCTCTGCCTCTGAACGCTTCCCGATCAGATGTATCGATGTTTTATCACAGAGATCGATGGCTTTATGAAGGGAGGAAAGGCCACGTCTGACTGGTTATTTTATAAAGGCCTCACCTTCCTCTGGTGCCGCTCTGTCCCACTTTCTGTGAATGCCAATAAAGTTTTGGACTTGTGTGTGTCGTGTTTGATGGAAGTGCTTCTGACCTCTGAACTGCTCAGCTGATCCAAACATGTTGAAGAAGCAACAAACGGAAACTCGCTGCAAGTCGTCAGTTTATTAATGAACAAGACTAAAATCACACTGATTAGGAGAGACGGCATACATCCCACTCTGGATGGAGCTGCTCTCATATCTAGAAATATGGCTGAGTTTATTAGTAAACCAAAACCATGACAACCCAGAGCTGAGACCAGGAAGCAGAGCTGCAGTCCTACACGCTTCTCTGCACCTCCATTAGAGCAGTTACCCACCCAAAACCACATAGAGACCGCGTCTGTCCCCAAAACCACATAGAGACCGCGTCTGTCCCCAAAACCACATAGAGACCGCGTCTGTCCCCAAAACCACATAGAGACCGCGTCTGTCCCCAAAACCACATAGAGACCACGTCTGTCCCCAAAACCACATAGAGACTGTGTCTGTCCCCAAAACCACATAGAGACCACGTCTGTCCCCAAAACCACATAGAGACTGTGTCTGTCCCCAAAACCACATAGAGACTGCGTCTGTCCCCCGACCACTTAAATCAATTAAATCCAAAGTAAACAAAAGAAGAGTCATTCATGAAAATCTAGTAAAAATTAAAACCACTACTGCAATAGTACAACAAAATAAGATAATTAAATGTGGACTCTTGAACATTAGATCTCTGTCATCTGAAGCAGTATTAGTAAACGATCTAATCTCAGATCATCATATTGATTGATTGTCTTACTGAAACCTGGCTGTGTCATGAAGAACATGTCAGTCTAAATGAATCCAGTCCTCCCAGTCATATTAATACTCACATTCCTCCAGACACTAGCCGAGGAGGAGGAGTCACAGCCTCATTATCAACTCTAGACCTGAACTTCATTATAACTCATTAGAAAGTCTTGTTCTTAGTCTCTCAGCCAACCTGGAAAACTTTACAGCCAGTTCTATGTGTTCTAGTGAACCGTCCTCCTGGCCCGTACTCTGAACTCTTATCTGAATTCTCAGAGTTTTTGTCGTATTTAGTCCTTAGTACAGATAAAGTAATTATAGTAGGTGATTTAATATTCATGTGGACGTTGATAGTGACAGTCTCAGCACTGCGTTTATCTCATTATTAGACTCAACTGGCTTCTCTCAGTGTGTAAATAATCCCACTCACTGTCTGAACCACACCCTCCACCTTGTTCTAACTTATGGCATCGAAATTGAACATTTAATAATTTTTCCACAAAATCCTATTTTATCAGATCATTTTTTAATAACTTTTGAATTCCTGTTACTGGATTACACACCATTAGACAAAAATGTCCTCACTAGATGTCTCTCTGATAGTGTTGTAGATAAATTTAAGGAAGCAGTTCCATCAGTACTGAATTCACTGCCATGTCTCAATACTACAGAGGACTCTTATGTTAACTTTAGTTCCTCCCAAACTGATAATCTTATTGATAGTGCTGCAGGCTCATTACGAATAACACTTGATAGAAAAATTCATGTATTAGTTAAGTAGATATGGTCATATGTATGTATGTATTTGGCGGCAGGGCCTTGAGGGGAACACTATAATAGACATAATAGACATCATGGTCATGTGAAAGTGAGAGCTCTGTAAAGTTTTGTCTGGGGCTGTTAGAAGGAATCTGTAAACAACTAGAGGTGCCTCCCAGGGCATCAAGGCCGTCAATATATACTAATGTCTTTCCTTTGTCTTGTCAGAATTCTCCACAGAGACTCTGCGTACTCTCCGTGTCTACAACATATGTTTGGTTTGAATTAAAGAGACGCTTGACTTCAACCAACCTCAGTCTATTTGGTAATTTTTACCTATCAACACTCGACTCCATCGCCCCCTTAAAAAGGAAGATAATAAAACGTAAGAGATTAGCTCCATGGTTTAACTCCCAAACCTGCAAATTAAAGCAAACATCATGAAAATATGAAAGGATATGGCGTTCCACCAAAGTAGAAGAATCTCGCTTAGTCTGGCAAGATAGTGTTAAAACATATAGGAAGGCCCTCTGTAATGCCAGAGCCGCCTATTACTCAGCATTAATAGAAGAGAATAAAAACAGCCCTAGGTTCCTTTTCAGCACTTTGGCTGACAAAGAGTCATAACTCTATTGATCCATGTATTCCTATAGCTCTCAGTAGTAACGACTTTATGAGTTTCTTTAATGATAAAATTCTAACTATTAGAGACTAAATTAACCACCTCCTGCCCTCAACAGGCACCGTTCTCTCCCCAAACACAGGAACCTTAGAAACAGCTGTAAATCCTGACATATATTTGGACTGTTTTTCTCCAGTAGACTTGTCTGAACTAACTTCAATGATTTGTTCAGCTAAACCATCAACCTGTCTCTTAGATCCCATCCCAACTAGGCTGCTTAAGGAAGCCTTACCCTTAGTGAGCACTTCTTTACTAGATATGATCAATCTGTCTTTAGTAACAGGCTATGTACCACAGTCCTTTAAAGTAGCTGTAATTAAACCTCTTCTTAAGAAGCCTACTCTTGATTCAGGTGTTTTAGCCAATTATAGACCTATATCTAACCTTCCATTTCTCTCTAAGATCCTTGAGAAAGCAGTCTCTAATCAGTTATGTGACTTTCTACATAACAATAGTTTATTTGAGGATTTTCAGTCAGGATTTAGAGGCATCATAGCACAGAGACAGCACTGGTGAAAGTCACTAATGACCTCCTGACTGCATCGGACAAAGGATTTGTCTCTATACTTGTCCTGTTAGATCTTAGTGCTGCATTCGACACAATTGACCATCAAATCCTTTTGCAGAGACTGGAACATTTAATTGGCATTAAAGGAACTGCATTAAGCTGGTTTAAGTCCTATTTATCAGACTGATTTCAGTTTGTACATGTTAATGATGAATCCTCCATGAAGGCAAAAGTTAGACACGGAGTTCCACAAGGTTCTGTACTTGGACCAATTCTATTCACCTTGTATATGCTTCCTTTAGGTAATATTATTAGGAAACACTCCATAAATGTTCATTGTTATGCAGATGATACCCAATTATATTTATCAATGAAGCCTGATGAAACCAATCAGTTAAACAAACTCCAAACATGCCTTAACGACATAAAGACCTGGATGACCTGCAATTTTCTGCTACTAAACTCAGATAAAACTGAAGTTATTGTGTTTGGCCCTAAACACCTTAGAAACACATTATCTAATGATAAAGCTACTCTGGATGGCATTACCCTGGCCTCCAGCACCACCGTAAGGAATCTGGGAGTTATCTTTGATCAGGATATGTCCTTTAACTCCCACATAAATCAAATCTCAAGGACTGCCTTTTTTCACTTACGTAATATCACAAAAATCACATCCTGTCCCTAAAAGATGCAGAAAAACTAGTCCACACATTTGTTACTTCTAGGCTGGATTATTGCAATTCCTTATTATCAGGCTGCCCTAACAAGTCTCTAAAGACTCTCCAGCTGGTCCAGAATGCAGCTGCACGTGTTCTGACTAAAACTAGAAAAAGAGACCACATTTCTCCCATTTTAGCTTCGCTACATTGGCTTCCTGTAAAATCTAGAATAGAATTTAAAATCCTTCTCCTAACTTACAAAGCCCTTAATGGTCAGACACCATCATATCTTGAAGAGCTCATAGTACCGTATTATCCCACTAGAACACTGCGCTCCCAGTATGCAGCTTACTGGTGGTTCCTACAGTCTTTAAAAGTAGAATGGGAGGCAGAGCCTTCAGCTATCAGGCTCCTCTTCTATGGAACCATCTTCCAGATTCAGTCCGGGGTGCAGACACCCTCTCTATGTTTAAGAGTAGGCTTAAAACTTTCCTTTTTGATAAAGCTTATACTTAGGGCCGACCAGGCTCGCCTTGGATCAGCCCTTAGTTATGCTGCTATAGGCCTAGACTACTGGGGGACTTCCCATGATGCACTGAGCTCCTCTCTCCTCCTCCTCCTCTCCATCTGTATGCATTCATGTAACATCAATGCATGTCACTAACTTTGCTTCTTCCCCGGAGTTTTTTGTGCTTTCTCATCTCACAGGAAAACCTGACTCCCGGGCCGAACCTTCGCGGTCCTTCACAGTCCTGATGGCATCCTTCCCTGGCTGTTGCTGCTCGTGCTTGCTGTTGTTGTTGTTGTGATTGTTTTTCTCCTGTCCCCCCTCCCCCTTTCCCTCTCTCTTTCTCTCTCTCAACCCAACCGGTCAAAGCAGATGGCCGCCCACCAAGAGCCGGGTTCTGCTTGAGGTTTCTACCCGTTAAAGGGGAGTTTTTCCTTACCGCTGTCGCCAAGTGCTGCTCATGGAGGAATTGTTGGGTCTCTGTAAATTAAAGAGTTCGGTCTTGACCTGCTCAATGTGAAAAGTGCCTTGAGATGACTTCTGTTGTGATATGGCGCTATATAAATAAAAATTGATTGATTGATTGATTGATGAAGGCGTCGCTATTAATTATACTAAAGTACTAAAGTACTTTTATTGTGTATTGCAGTACAGAGAACAAGATAAATGAATTGAACTAAACTACCAAATAAATATTTGTTTTTAACACTTACTTGTCTTGAAGGCTGTTACACATGAAGTATTCAGATTATTATTATTATTATTATTATTATTATTATTATTACCATATTATAGAAACATGACATCCTGTATTAAAAGTACACAGCATCAAAATGTAGGCCTACTTATAGTGAAGTATCAAGAGTGATATATGACTGAATTATTATTGTTATTGATGCATTAAAGTTTCATACTGAACAATTAGTTTCAGAATTGAATTTAAGATCCTAATTACATTATTTATTATTTCAATTAAATAATCTGCTAAAGACCAATCAGCTGTGTGACACTGAGTCTAAACTCCGTCTCTGGTCTCATTAGCATTAGCATTAGCATTAGCATAGTCCTGCTTTTAATTTGACATGTTTATATTATTAATTTCTAAGTGACAGTGTGTGTGTGATGTGCTGTTGTGTGTAGTTTTGTATTTTGTATTTTGTATTTTGTACGGTGTGTTCTGTGTGTTTTTTGCTTTGTGCTGCTTGTTGTTGTGCTGTTGTATGTTTGGATTGTAAATTAGCTTTGAGCTAACAGCTGAGCATCCTTACTGTTAAAAACTGTCCCCATAAATAAATACAGTCAATATATGTAAAACACTTCATGGCCCCAGATTACATCTGCTCTCCCCTTATCAATCATTACATTACGTCATCAATCATTAATCCATGGATGTATTATCTGTTATCAAGGATGACATCATCAACCGTGAAAGATGACATCATCAACCGTGGATGTGTTATCCGTGCTGCTGAGGCTGAGGGGGTTTAGGAGGTTTAGGAGGGTTGGAGGTTTAGGAGGGTTGGAGGTTTAGGAGGTTTAGGAGGGTTTGGAGGTTTAGAGAACCTGCAGAGAATCTCAGACTTGCTAATTCAGTTTCTTCTTTTAAGTCGCGTTTAAAAACTTTTATCAAAAGCTTTCTAATAATCTTTATTTACTGATTAATTTGATTATTTATAGTCATTTATTTTATATTTGTTTTAATGATATACATGTGGGAAAGTGTGTATTTCTGCTGAGAACCGCGCGCGTCACACGGAGAAAACCTGGAATCTCTAGATGAAGCGACGCACGCGCGCTGCTCGCGCATGCAGCGCGTCCCGGACGTCAGCAGAAATACACCGGGAACCGGGTGGACAGACCGGGCTGCCGGCGGCGGGGACCGGGCTGCCGGCGGGTCAGGGACCGGGCTGCCGGCGGCGGGGACCGGGCTGCCGGCGGCGGGGACCGGGCTGCCGGCGGCGGGGACCGGGCTGCCGGCGGGTCAGGGTTAGACAGACGCGCTTCCCGCGTGGACGCTGCGAGCGTGCGGGACGCAGCAGTTCAGCGACGCACGCGCACCGCTGAGGTTCGCGCATCCAGTGCGTCAGTGACGTCCGCCGCAGAGGAGCATCTTCTTCATCCACCGTCACGTGACTGACGTCACTGTCAGATCTGGTGAAGATGGCGGCTGCAGGGACTCTCCGTCTCGGCTCCTCCGCGGCTCTGTCGCTGTTTGTCGGCCTGCTGGTCTCTCTGAAGCCGGGACTCTGCGAGGACCAGGTCCCGCTGCTCCTGTGGACCAGCGAGGGGTGAGATTCTGACGGATAGCTGACGGTTATTTGACGGTTATTTGACGTCGTGTAACGGTCGTGTAACGGTCGTGTAACGGTGAGCTGGATGTTATCGGGACGTCACGCGGCCTCTATAGTTCTCCGTTAGATAATCAATAAAATACTGACTGGATTGTGTTTCATTTAAGCGCGTGAATAATTAAAGTAACGAAAGGTGAGACAGTAATCCTCATGACGTCAGGTGTCCTCCAGCAGGCCCGTTATCAATACACAGGATCGATGATCGATAGTGATGATCCACATCACAGCTGCTGGATGAACGTCTGTACTTTACTCTCTGTGTCTGTGAGATATAACAATAATTACATCATGTTACTAAACTACCATCACTGCTGATGGAGATCAATAATTACATCATGTTACTAAACTACCATCACTGCTGATGGAGATCAATAATTACATCATGTTAATAAACTACCATCACTGCTGATGGAGATCAATATGATCAGGTTTATGTGTAATAATGAAGAGCAGCTGCATCATCATCAGTTCATGCAGGACAGCATGTGTGTATATATATAATATATAATATATAATATATATATATACACACATTTCTGTCCAGTCAGATATAATTGAGTCTATATTGAACCTTTACTGTTGGTGCTCTGGATCAATAGTTTGTCATATTTAAAATATAATCTATTCTAATCCAGTTCTTCAGTCAGATGAAGATAAACGCTGACGTTCCCTGCGGCTGGTTAGAGGCGTCATTCTGACTGTTTCACTGCTGTTGATTGTGAATATTATCTTCCTGCTTCACTCTCGTCTGTGTTTGAACTGATCATGTGACTTGTTGTTCAGGACGTTTCTGCCCAGCCAGTCTCCTCCGTCGGCCGGTCACATCGTCGGGCAGCAGCAGCTGGCTGCTTACCTGGAGAAAGCTCTGAATGTGGGTCCACGAAACATCGTGCTGTTTCTGCAGGACAAGGTAACACATCCCTACCCCGAACCCGAACCCTGACCCTGACCCTGACCCTGACCCGAACCCCAACCCCAACCCCGAACCCTGACCCTGACCCTGACCCGAACCCCAACCCCAACCCCGAACCCTGACCCTGACCCGAACCCTGACCCGAACCCCAACCCTAACCCCTGAGGACAAACATGTTTGATTCTGCAGCAGATTTTCTCAAAAATCGTGACACAATTTGCAGAGTTTCATTCATAAAGATTAATTTATTATCATTTTGCAACATGAGATTAGAAGGAAATGCAGTGATGTAGTTGGTAATCCCTTAATGCTACTCATACAAACAGGAAGTATATAAACTAATAAATAAATCTATTTTCATGTTGTAGTGCAGTTATATGTATATGTACATATGTATATATATGTACAGTGCAGATGACAGCCTGTCAGTTAATAACTGACAGCAGCAGGTCTTCTGCAGGCCGACTGGACTTTACAGCCGACTGTTTGTTGAGGATGTCAGAACGAGTTCAGCTCGTCTGCCAACGTGGCCTCAAACATTATCCTGCAGTAGTCTGTGATGTTCTGGATCAGCTGCCACATCTCTCTGGTCCCGTCTCCGCTGACGTCTCCGCTTTGCCTCCTGGATGCTTTCAGTCTTATTCTGGTGGTGTTTCATCATCACCTGAGTGAAAGGCAGAGCCCTCACCTGTCTGTTCATCATCATCACATCTGTTGATGTATGTTCCTCCAGGTTGATGTGTGTTCCTCCAGGTTGATGTGTTTTCCTCCAGGTTGATGTGTTTTCCTCCAGGTTGATGTGTTTTCCTCCAGGTTGATGTGTTTTCCTCCAGGTTGATGTGTGTTCCTCCAGGTTGATGTATGTTCCTCCAGGTTGATGTATGTTCCTCCAGGTTGATGTGTTTTCCTCCAGGTTGATGTGTTTTCCTCCAGGTTGATGTGTTTTCCTCCAGGTTGATGTGTTTTCCTCCAGGTTGATGTGTTTTCCTCCAGGTTGATGTGTTTTCCTCCAGGTTGATGTGTTTTCCTCCAGGTTGATGTATGTTCCTCCAGGTTGATGTGTTTTCCTCCAGGTTGATGTATGTTCCTCCAGGTTGATGTGTTTTCCTCCAGGTTGATGTATGTTCCTCCAGGTTGATGTGTTTTCCTCCAGGTTGATGTATGTTCCTCCAGGTTGATGTGTTTTCCTCCAGGTTGATGTATGTTCCTCCAGGTTGATGTGTTTTCCTCCAGGTTCATGTGTTTTCCTCCAGGTTGATGTATGTTCCTCCAGGTTGATGTATGTTCCTCCAGGTTGATGTGTTTTCCTCCAGGTTCATGTGTTTTCCTCCAGGTTGATGTGTTTTCCTCCAGGTTGATGTGTTTTCCTCCTGGTTGATGTATGTTCCTCCAGGTTGATGTGTTTTCCTCCAGGTTGATGTGTTTTCCTCCAGGTTGATGTGTTTTCCTCCTGGTTGATGTATGTTCCTCCAGGTTGATGTGTTTTCCTCCAGGTTGATGTGTTTTCCTCCTGGTTGATGTATGTTCCTCCTGGTTGATGTGTTTTCCTCCAGGTTGATGTGTTTTCCTCCAGGTTGATGTGGTTCTCCTGGTGGCAGCATCTCAAACCGTCCTGCAGAGCTGCTGCAGCTTCATCTGTTCACTGGTTTGACTCTTTTTATGTAGCTGCCAGTAATGTTGCTATAAACATGGTCCAGGTTTTACTTCCTCTGGTGGGGATGCATACGACTACTGCACGTAGTCGTAGTGATGTCGCCATGGTAACTGTCCTCAGAGTTATAAACTGCTGTGCAGGTAAAAGACAGATGTCTTCAAAGGTCATCAGAGTCCAAACTGTCTGCTGACTGTAACAGAGTGTTTGTCTTTGTCTCCACACCAGATGAGCATCGAGGACTTCACCATGTATGGAGGAGCGTTTGGAAACAAGCAGGACAGCGCTTTCCCCAACCTGGAGGTGAGATTAATCACTCTCAGTGTTTCCTGCTAGTTCTCTCGTTAGAGTCCCCTTCCTGTCAGAAACATGTCTCTTCTTGTCATTCATTCATCTCTCCTGTGCCTCAGAGCGCTCTGATGTCCTCGTCCTCCCCTCTGGTGTTACCTGCTGTGTCCTGGCCGGCCTCCAACGCAGTGATTGGCCAGCTGCAGGACCAATTGGAAACCTCCCCTCTGTACATGGACCCTGAGACGCTGAGCCAGCTGAGACTCAACGCCTCCTCACCTGCCCTGCTGGTGTTCAGGCTGCCGTACGGCATCGGGTACGTCCACCGGACACACCTGTCAATCAGAGTCAGCCAATCAGAACTGAGTACTGATGGTGATGCCAGTATCATGGTTTAACCATCACAACATTCAGGTCTTTCCCAGTACAGAGCCCAGCACATTAAAGCCCAGCACGCTAAAGCCCGGCACGCTAAAGCCCGGCACGCTAAAGCCCGGCACGCTAAAGCCCGGCACGTCAAAGCCCGGCACGCTAAAGCCCGGCACGCTAAAGCCCGGCACGTTAAAGCCCGGCACGCTAAAGCCCGGCACGCTAAAGCCCGGCACGTTAAAGCCCGGCACGTTAAAGCCCGGCACGCTCAAGCCCGGCACGCTAAAGCCCGGCACGCTAAAGCCCGGCATATCAAAGCCCAGCACGTTAAAGCCCGGCACGCTAAAGCCCGGCACGTTAAAGCCCGGCACGCTAAAGCCCGGCACGTTAAAGCCCGGCACGCTAAAGCCCGGCACGCTAAAGCCCGGCACGCTAAAGCCCAGCACGCTAAAGCCCGGCATATCAAAGCCCAGCACGCTAAAGCCCAGCACGCTAAAGCCCGGCATATCAAAGCCCAGCACGCTAAAGCCCGGCACGTTAAAGGCCGGCACGCTAAAGCCCGGCACGCTAAAGCCCGGCACGTTAAAGCCCGGCACGTTAAAGCCCGGCACGCTAAAGCCCGGCACGTTAAAGGCCGGCACGCTAAAGCCCGGCACGCTAAAGCCCGGCACGTTAAAGCCCGACACGCTAAAGCCCGGCACGCTAAAGCCCGGCATATCAAAGCCCAGCACGCTAAAGCCCGGCACGTTAAAGGCCGGCACGCTAAAGCCCGGCACGCTAAAGCCCGGCACGTTAAAGCCCGGCACGTTAAAGCCCGGCACGCTAAAGCCCGGCACGTTAAAGCCCGGCACGTTAAAGCCCGGCACGCTAAAGCCCGGCACGTTAAAGCCCGGCACGTTAAAGCCCGGCACTCTAAAGCCCAGCATGCTAAAGCCCGGCATATCAAAGCCCAGCACGCTAAAGCCCAGCACGCTAAAGCCCGGCACGTTAAAGCCCAGCACGCTAAAGCCCGGCATATCAAAGCCCAGCACGCTAAAGCCCGGCACGCTAAAGCCCGGCACGTTAAAGCCCGGCACGCTAAAGCCCGGCACGTTAAAGCCCGGCACGCTAAAGCCCGGCACGTTAAAGCCCGGCACGTTAAAGCCCGGCACGTTAAAGCCCGGCACGCTAAAGCCCGGCATATCAAAGCCCGGCACGCTAAAGCCCGGCACGCTAAAGCCCAGCACGTCAAAGCCCAGCACGTTAAAGCCCAGCACGCTAAAGCCCGGCACGCTAAAGCCCGGCATGTCAAAGCCCAGCACGCTAAAGCCCAGCACGCTAAAGCCCGGCACGTTAAAGCCCGGCACGCTAAAGCCCGGCATATCAAAGCCCAACACGCTAAAGCCCAGCACGCTAAAGCCCGGCACGCTAAAGCCCGGCACGTTAAAGCCCGGCACGCTAAAGCCCGGCACGTTAAAGCCCGGCACGTTAAAGCCCAGCACGCCAAAGCCCGGCACGTTAAAGCCCGGCATGTCAAAGCTCGGTAGGAGTCAAAAGACATATTCTGCACATTTCCACGTCTATGTTTATATTCTGGGGCTTTACTAGAATATCTTTTATATCTTATTGATCTTCTACTGGTCCTTTATGCAGCCCCTCAGTTCAGCCTCTGTCTGAAACAGGCCGTTTTAGCTCCTGTCTCTTTAAGCCCCGCCTCCTGATGAGCCCACTCTGTTCTGATTGGTCAGCTTCAGGAAGCTTCCTCATAAACAAATTATAGTAACAGGATTTCACTTCTCCTTCTTTCCTCCAGATGTGATGGTGTATGATTGTGAAACAGGATTTAAATCTGTTCTGTGGCATTAAAAAGGTTTTTGAAGTCTGACTCTCGTCTATTTGACTCTTTCAGGGCTGATCTGATGTCTGCTAAAGAGATTCTCAGTGGAAACGGTGAGTCTGACATAAAGCTGCTGACGGCTGTAATGTTGTCAAGTCAGTTTTATTTGTTGAACCCACAAACTGCCTCAAAGGCTTTAAAGTCTGTACAGAGAGACAACATCTGTCCTCAGACCCTTAAAACTCCATAAAAACCCTTTAACAGGGAAGAAACAGCGTCTGCTGGGACGGACAGATGTGATACACATGTTGTGTTACACAATAGAGCACTAATTACTAATCATAATGGATTTATAATATATATGAAGAATGTGGTGAAGAGGATCCATTAATGAACATATTGATTTCCAGATGAGGTGATTGGTCAGGTGATGAGCATCATGAAGACTCAATCTGTTCCCTACACGGCCATTTATACGGCGCTGCAGCCGTCACAGGTCAGAGGTCACTCTGTTCACGTGTGTGTGTGTGTGTTCACTCTGTTTACATGTGTGTGTGTGTTCACTCTGTTTATGTGTGTGTATGTGTATGTGTGTGTGTGTGTGTGTGTTCACTCTGTTTACGTGTGTGTGTGTTCACTCTGTTTATGTGTGTGTGTGTGTGTGTTTGTGTGTGTGTTCACTCTGTTTATATGTGTGTGTGTGTGTGTGTGTGTGTGTGTGTGTTCACTCTTTATGTGTGTGTGTGTGTGTGTGTGTGTGTGTGTGTGTGTGTGTGTTCACTCTGCTGGTGTGTGTGTGTGTTGCCAGGAGGCGGCGTCTCTGTCGGTGGAGGCGGGGCTTGGAGGAGGCCGCTCTCTCCTGCAGGCCAGAGGTGGTTACCGTGAGCGTGAGCGTGAGCGTGAGCGGCAGCGGCGGATCAAGGAGAAGGCTGAGATCTACGGTCCAGTGGAGTTTAAGGTTCAGTGACTCAGTGACATCATCGTAGTGCGTCGCCATGACACACGTTTCTTCTTGTCAATAAATCTCATGTTTGGATCAATGAACTGATCTATTGATCACACCGCTGCTCTGGGTCACATGATCCTTCATCATGAAACTAATAACAGCATCATGTTTTCAGTCTCCAGAGAGTAGTTCTGTGTACAGCAGATGCTACTGAGCATGTGCAGAAACGCTGTTCTGTTTACAGATAAACAACCTCTGACTTTTATATTATATATTAAATTTATCAAAGAAAGACGTCCAAAACTCTGCACACAACACAGAAACTACAGAAACTCAGCAGCCGGATCCTTTAAATATGCAGCAGCACATCCAGTAACTAGAGCGACACGTCTGATATGACATCACAAGGGTGGTCACATGATTTATGGTGCCGCGACGCATCAGAACATGTTGCTGCAGTATTTTCACTTTAAGGTGGATTCTGTTAGTTTAATGACGGAGCTGCAGTTTAAATAATAATGTTCATCAAACACAGAACCAGCAGCTGTCAGTGATGACATCATAAACACTCACAGCACCACATGTGGTTCATCCGCCGCTGAAAATAGTCCCGACAAACTGTTTCCTGCTGTATGAGGAACCGTGAGCAGCTGTTTCAGGAAATGAAAGCGTGTGTTTTATATTTGTGACTAACCCTAACCCTCTTCAGGAGGAACCAATGAGCTCGCAGCTGAGAGACGTCAGGAAGTATTTACCAGACGGACCAACATGTTGTTGCTTTTGGTCTTTTTCATGTGATTTATTGACAATAAGAAAAAGAATAAAACAAAATAAAAGCAGATTGATTCTTTCTCTCTGCAGGAAGGAGAGGAAACCTGCATCCTGCTGTGGGCTAAAGGTCTGTCAGTCAGCATCCTGCGGAGCGGCCGCTGGGAGGACCACGACCTCACGCCGTCCACCTTCGGTGAGGGCGTGAGCCCCAAACTCCACGGATCCAGCTGCGATAAGACCAGAGCCAAGTAGGTCCTTCTTCTGACGGGCTTTCAGTCCAGTCAAATGGATTTATTAACCAGATTAACCATATTAACCATATTAATCATATTAATCATATTAACCATATTAACCAGATTAACCATATTAACCATATTAACTCTATTAACCATATTAACCAGATTAACCATATTAACCATATTAACTCTATTAACCAGATTAACCATATTAACCATATTAATCATATTAATCATATTAACCATATTAACCAGATTAATCATATTAACCATATTAACCAGATTAACCATATTAACTCTATTAACCAGATTAACCATATTAACCATATTAACCAGATTAACCAGATTAACCATATTAACCATATTAACCAGATTAACCATATTAACCATATTAACTCTATTAACCAGATTAACCATATTAACCAGATTAACCAGATTAACCATATTAACCAGATTAACCATATTAACCATATTAACCAGATTAACTCTATTAACCAGATTAACCATATTAACCAGATTAACCATATTAACTCTATTAACCAGATTAACCATATTAACCAGATTAACCAGATTAACCATATTAACCAGATTAACTCTATTAACCAGATTAACCAGATTAACCATATTAACCATATTACCCATATTAACCAGATTAACTCTATTAACCAGATTAACCAGATTAACCATATTAACCAGATTAACTCTATTAACCAGATTAACCATATTAACCATATTAACCAGATTAACCATATTAACCAGATTAACCATATTAACTCTATTAACCAGATTAACCATATTAACCAGATTAACCAGATTAACCATATTAACCAGATTAACTCTATTAACCAGATTAACCATATTAACCAGATTAACTCTATTAACCAGATTAACCATATTAACCATATTAACCAGATTAACTCTATTAACCAGATTAACCATATTAACCATATTAACCAGATTAACCATATTAACCATATTAACCAGATTAACCATATTAACTCTATTAACCAGATTAACCATATTAACCATATTAACCATATTAACCAGATTAACCATATTAACTCTATTAACCAGATTAACCATATTAACCAGATTAACCAGATTAACCATATTAACCAGATTAACTCTATTAACCAGATTAACCAGATTAACCATATTAACCAGATTAACTCTATTAACCAGATTAACCAGATTAACCATATTAACCAGATTAACCAGATTAACCATATTAACCAGATTAACTCTATTAACCAGATTAACCATATTAACCAGATTAACTCTATTAACCAGATTAACCAGATTAACCATATTAACCAGATTAACCAGATTAACCATATTAACCATATTAACCAGATTAACTCTATTAACCAGATTAACCATATTAACCATATTAACCAGATTAACCACATTAACCACATTAACCAGATTAACCATATTAACTCTATTAACCAGATTAACCATATTAACCAGATTAACCAGATTAACCATATTAACCAGATTAACCATATTAACCAGATTAACCAGATTAACTCTATTAACCAGATTAACCATATTAACCAGATTAACCAGATTAACCATATTAACCAGATTAACCAGATTAACCAGATTAACTCTATTAACCAGATTAACCAGATTAACCAGATTAACTCTATTAACCAGATTAACCAGATTAACCATATTAACCATATTAACCAGATTAACTCTATTAACCAGATTAACCATATTAACCATATTAACCAGATTAACCAGATTAACCATATTAACCAGATTAACCATATTAACCATATTAACCATATTAACTCCATCACATATAAAACCAACAGCAGCTGCTTTATGAAGCCTTTTGTTCTAACATACAGTTAAATATATATAATTCTATAGAGTACATTTAAAACAATGTTATAATGATATTAAACATTAATGGGAATATTTTATAAAGAGACCTTTAGACCGTCTGTAGAGCTCTGACGTCACGTTTCCATCAACACTGAATTATAAGTTCGTTATTTTTACTGCTGACGCTTCGTATCCGATGAAACAGCGACGGAGAGATTGTTGCTCCAGACATCAACGCTTGTTCTTCCTGCAGTTGTTTTATTGAATGTGTAGTTGTTTCCTGTCGGCATGGGAACGTCAGCAGGAGGAGAAAACAGTCAGTAAAGATCTCATGTTTGGTTTTTTGCAGGTTGGTTCTTAATTATGAGAACGTCCTCGGCCACCGCAGCTTCAAACTGATGTGAGTCTGCATCTCGTTAGTGCGTATAAGTGTGTGTGTGTGTGTGTGTGTGTGTGTGTGTGTGTGTGTGTGTTACCTCTCACTCATGTATTTACTGTAGATGTTTACATTGATGTGTCGCTGGATCTGATATTCTGTCATCGAGGTTTAAACCTGAAATACTTGAATTCAGTGACGTTGACGGATATTAATCAGTGCAGCAAAAATGCACCATCACCTCCTCCTCGACCTTCATCACCACAGCTGTGTGTGTGTGTGTGTGTGTGTGTGTGCGCGTGTGTGTGTGTGTGTGTGTGTGTGTGTGCAGCTTCGCTATGAGCCAGCGTCACTACAAGGTTTCTTCCCGTCGCTGGTTCACTCTGGACTCGGTGGATCTGGAGTACGACGGGACTAAAGCCACGTTTAACGGCACCAGGAACATTTACGCCCCGGCTGAGTACTCCTACCGCTGTGAGTCCGTCACCAACTTCCGCTGGCCGCTGCTCGTTCCACGTTCGTCCAAAGATCCGGCCAATCAGTGGAGGGTGTCGTTCGAAGACTTCCAGGTAAGATGCTGATTTTATTCGTTCCTGTTTGTGTTGTCTGGAGCTGCATCCGGCACGTTGCTACGGTAACCCTGATCACTTCCTGTCTGGCACTGACACAGGAAGTGAACCTCAGCAGGACTTCAGGTGTTGTTGTTGTGACCTGAGGCAAGAGACAAACAAGTGAAATAAAAAGTGTTCATGATATAAAAGAACAAATGAAAACACACATAACGATAAACTGAACTGATCAACTGTAACGACAACGACCTGCTTCGGTTTCATAAAACCTCCGTTTAATAAGCATGAACTCATCTCCAAATGACTTCATGCTTATTAAACTGTTGACAAAACTCTGATGACGTTATTATATATAGATATTAAAGTTAACTGACTAACATGCTAACAGCTGGGCTAACGCTGGGCTAACGCTGGGCTAACGCTGGGCTAGTGCTGGGCTAACGCTGGGCTAACGCTGGGCTAGCGCTGGGCTAACGCTGGGCTAGCGCTGGGCTAATGTTGGGCTAGCGCTGGGCTAGCGCTGGGCTAACGCTGGGCTAGCGCTGGGCTAACGCTGGGCTAGCGCTGGGCTAACGCTGGGCTAACGCTGTGTGTTGTCTCAGCAGCAGCTTGTAGGTTTGTCTGCGTGTCCTTCCAGAGAGTTATGATGACATCACGTTAATGTTTGTTCTGTTACTGAGACGAACCGGCAGATTCAGGAGAGCTAGCGTTAGCTAGCTAACGTCTCCATTCCTCCGTTTCAGATAACGAGTTTGTGATTGATGCTAATCATCAATTAGACATGTTATTTACACTCATACAACACAGCCAGCACACATTCGTCAAAATAAAACCTGAATATCACTACAGTCAAACTGACATAATGTGACTCAACAGAGTTTATCAGCCGCTGACAGGAGGAGAAAGATTTACTTTTGTTTCACTGAACGGCGAAATAAGAAGCTACATGACTCCAATCTAGCCAATCCAACAGATAACAGGAAACAGAAATGCAGATGATGGTTGATTAAAAGCTGTGTTCTTCATTCAGTTTGCATGTTCACTTCTTTATTCCTACTTTTAAAACTGCATTTTCAAATAGATTTTGAAATTTTGTTTTTTATTTAAGAATTCATTAATGTATTTTTAAATGATGTACTTTTTGACTTGTACAATTGTACAATTAGTTATTAATTAAAGAAATGCTTTATTACTATTTCGGTGGCCCTTGTGGTCCTCCACCTCATGAAGCCTGAAGACGACGCAGCACGCCGCGTCAGAACGGCGTGAGAGCGGCTGTCACAGCTGTCAATCATGACGTCACACCCATTTTATATCGTCAAATAACTAATTAAAAACAAACTGATCAGAAAAAAGAGCGACAAACATCAGCGTGATGAGCCATCAGGGGGCGGGGCTTATGGCCTGTGATCCAGATGTTTTAGCTTCACTGTCATGACGTCCATCTTTATACACCGTATGTTCTTACAGTTCCTGCTTAACTGGTGCTTGAATTTGCCCGTTTAGAGAAACTTAGCTTAGCATAAAGACTGGAAATAGTGCATCTCTCATAAATGAACTCACCTGCTCCCAGCAAACAAATGATTCCAGCAGCAGCTCCCAGTAAAACCATCATCTGGTTAGAACTGTGACAGCCTTTAGGTTTGTGTCTTGCGTCGGGCTGCTGTGAGTCTGTGTTTGACCCTTTAGGTCCAGACAGGCAGAGACTTTCACACATTCACACATCTGCTCACCAACACTAGTGATCCACTGATAGTTCAACCATCCAGAGCCGGGTCATAACAGAACATCAGAGAGCTTAACGAGTGTTTAGGTAGCTGTCCCGCCTGCTTCCAGTCTTCATGCTAAGCTAGGCTAACGGACCGTGAGACGGCGGTTCACCAGGTGAGCCGAGCGCTGAAGGAAAGAGGTGAAATAATCGTCGGTTGTGTTTCTGCAGATCCAAGGCTTCAACGTGACGGGCGGCGACTTCTCGTACGCCAGCGACTGCGCCGGCTTCTTCTCTCCTGGTATCTGGATGGGTCTGATGACCAGTCTCCTCATGGTCCTAGTGCTCACCTACGGCCTGCACATGATCATGCAGCTCCGCACCATGGACCGCTTCGATGACCCCAAAGGCCCGGCGATCTCTGTGCCGCAGACGGAGTGACGACCTGTTATATAATTACACTCTAAACAACGAGGGTTTACTCATCATGTGTCTGTTTTATGTTTGAAATGTGCATCCTAAAGAATCTAGTTTCCAGTTTGTTGCTCTCGTGTTTTACACACCGTGTCCACACTGAAAGCGTCTCAGCCGCAGTTTCCAGTCTTCAGTATAATTAATACTGACGAGTAAGTTGTTGACATGTCGGCATATTTTTAGGCTTGAAATCTGTTTTCCTCCTCGTTATGAGCCTGACTGCAGTCGCTCGGAGCGCTTCCAGGTGACCTACAGCACCTGAACGCCTCCTGTGTGACGCACTGCTAACATGCTGCTGCACTTCCTGTGTCGACACGGCATCGCAGTCACGTCTCAGCTTCCTTTTCTCTGAAAGACTCAAAGATTCTTCAAACCATAAATCTTCATGATAGAAACTGTTTCCTGACGTCTTTAATTTAAACAACGTGAATCATATTTATATTTATCTTTTCTATACAGAATAAAGTTCATGTTTTACTTGTGTGCTGCGTTCACAGGAAACAGGAAACAGCTGTATTTAACATGTTTATCGTGCAGCAACGAGCTTCATCTCAAACATCTTCGTCTTTCAGAGAAACTCGACTGTAACAGTGAAACACGAGCAGCAGACTGATTATAATAACGACCACATGAAAGGGACTCAACTGTACATACTGAATGTGAAAAGCTATTTATTGGTGAGTGTTTGTGTTTACTGTTGTGTTTGTGACGTTTAGGTGTTTCCTGTGGATGATGTGAGCTGGATGAACTCACATCATCAACTGTATTTATTACCTGATGTGCACTGAAACCTGCTCCATGTGAAACAGTTTAATTTATTTAGTTTGATGCTTCGTAGTGAACGTTCCTGATAGTGAACGTTCCTGATGTTGTTAGTGAACGTTCCTGATGTTAGTGAACGTTCCTGATGATGTTAGTGAACGTTCCTGATGATGTTAGTGAACGTTCCTGATGTTAGTGAACGTTCCTGATGTTAGTGAACGTTCCTGATGTTGTTAGTGAACGTTCCTGATGTTAGTGAACGTTCCTGATGTTAGTGAACGTTCCTGATGTTGTTAGTGAACGTTCCTGATGTTAGTGAACGTTCCTGATGATGTTAGTGAACGTTCCTGATGTTAGTGAACGTTCCTGATGATGTTAGTGAACGTTCCTGATGATGTTAGTGAACGTTCCTGATGTTAGTGAACGTTCCTGATGATGTTAGTGAACGTTCCTGATGTTAGTGAACGTTCCTGATGATGTTAGTGAACGTTCCTGATGTTAGTGAACGTTCCTGATGATGTTAGTGAACGTTCCTGATGATGTTAGTGAACGTTCCTGATGTTAGTGAACGTTCCTGATGTTAGTGAACGTTCCTGATGTTAGTGAACGTTCCTGATGTTGTTAGTGAACGTTCCTGATGTTAGTGAACGTTCCTGATGTTAGTGAACGTTCCTGATGTTGTTAGTGAACGTTCCTGATGTTAGTGAACGTTCCTGATGATGTTAGTGAACGTTCCTGATGTTAGTGAACGTTCCTGATGATGTTAGTGAACGTTCCTGATGATGTTAGTGAACGTTCCTGATGTTAGTGAACGTTCCTGATGATGTTAGTGAACGTTCCTGATGTTAGTGAACGTTCCTGATGATGTTAGTGAACGTTCCTGATGTTAGTGAACGTTCCTGATGATGTTAGTGAACGTTCCTGATGATGTTAGTGAACGTTCCTGATGTTAGTGAACGTTCCTGATGATGTTAGTGAACGTTCCTGATGATGTTAGTGAACGTTCCTGATGTTAGTGAACGTTCCTGATGATGTTAGTGAACGTTCCTGATGTTAGTGAACGTTCCTGATGATGTTAGTGAACGTTCCTGATGATGTTAGTGAACGTTCCTGATGTTAGTGAACGTTCCTGATGTTGTTAGTGAACGTTCCTGTTGTTAGTGAACGTTCCTGATGTTGTGCAGCTGCTGTGAACCCAATAAAACATCTGAAGACTGAAACGTTTCGCTGTGTTTCCTTCAGCAGCTCGTTAATCAGTTTCTATAACGAGCAGCTCGTTAATCAGTTTCTATAACGAGAAACATTTTAATTATTAAATATATAATGTTTCATGTTATTTTAACCTGATGCTTTTCACACTATAACGTTCATGTTATTGAGATATTTTCCTGCTATTTTAGACACCGAATGATTCTCTTATTGACAACCGATCACTGAGTCTTGATTCTAGAGCAACGTATTGATACTGATTGATTGATACTGTATTGATATGATGTGAGACGAGGCTCCAGCTGTTCTATTATTTAACCACCGAGTCATTAGATCCACATTACTGATGATTATTAATCAATATATATCGAGTTATTTGTGATTTCTGAATATCAGTCGTATCATAAAACTTTGATCAGTATGTTGTTACACGACGACTTTTAAACGGTTTTATACAACAAACAGCTGCTGTAACGAGACTCACGATGATTCAATACTTTGGTTTAATAATGGTTGATGGGGGGGGGGGGGGGATCGTTTCTCTTCCAGACAGACACAGAAAAGTTCAGACATGTTTTATCTGCAGCAGGTTGGACTGATGCAGCTCGTCGTGTTCTGTTCTAACCCAGACAGGAAGTCCATGTTAGTCCAGTATTAAAATCCTCACATTGGATTTAATATTATTGGTTTCTTAAAGTTCTTTTATTGGTTTTTCAAATCACTGAAATCACTTTTTCAATTTTCCCGCTTGTTTTTATTGATGCTTTAATGTGAAGCACTTTATGCATTGTGCTATAAATAAAGTTTATTATTATTATTAATAATAATATAAAGTTTATTATTATTATTAATAATAATATAAATAAAGTTTATTATTATTATTATTAATAATAAGTACAGTTTGATGAATGAATGAATCAGTGAACATCATCAGACAGATTCTCCTCTAATCAGACAAACATTCAGCAGTTAATTAGTTTTTACTTCATTTATTGGAAGATGACACAGTTAATTACACTTAACTATCATTTCATCAGCAGTTAACAGTGAATAATCAATCATCAAACAGTTAACTATTAGTTATTAATCAATAAACTATCCGTTAATGATCATATTATCAGATAGATCATCAGGTCTGAAACATGTTGATTAATAAAGATTCACAGTTTTTATCAAACCGATAATTATTTTAATATAATAATAAAGTAATAAGTGATAATAATTCACAGTAAGGGTCTGGAACCACACTTCTCTCAATTAATCTCACAATTAAACATCAAACGGTTTATTCATTTTCAGCCGTCAGTAAACTTTTCGGCGATGCCGTCGTAACCATGGAAACCACACTTGCTGCCGGCGACTCTGCAGCCGAAGGTCAGAGCGTCCTGTAGACTTCCACCTGTCGACAGAAACATTATTCATTTATTTATTAAAGTAAATAAACTACAGAAGAGTTTAGAGAGTCAGATCCGACAGGATGAAGAAGACTCTGATCTTCATCCTGATTTCATTATGATCGTCAGTCTGAGCAACATGGATCACAAGCGGATCATACAGGCCAGGAGGTGATCTGTGCTACATATCGAACCTGAAACATTACATTTTAATTTGTTATTACAATAAATGTTGAGTTATTACATTTTTAACAGAACAGTTGCCACTGAACTCATCTTGTCTTCAGTTATTATACAATCTGCAATAAGTTATTATGTTTTGCACTCACCATGATTGGCAGATTATTACATCATCAGTTTGAAAGTTGGACAGTTGTAAAGTCTCACCATTGGCCAGTTTGTAGATGACAGCAGCGTTAAAAGTGTCTCCGGCTCCGAGAGTATCGACCAGAGTTTCAGGAGGAAAAGCGTCCGAGTGGACGACCGAACCGTCGGGACCCAAAGCGTCGGCTCCTTTTTCTGCCCAGGCACAGATCAGGACGGCCCTGCAGACACAGATCACAGCTTCATTATGATAATTAATGATGTCTATCATAAACCATCCAGTGAAGCAGGTCTCACTGCAAACAGCTCTGCATCTAAACAGGCTGAAAGGAGGAGTGGTGCAACAAGGACCACAAAGCAGAAACCTGATCAATAACACCCAATACTACTCAACCTCAGACCAGCACTGATCAATAACACCCAATACTGCTCAACCTCAGACCAGCACTGATCAATAACACCCAATACTGCTCAACCTCAGACCAGCACTGATCAATAACACCCAATACTGCTCAACCCCAGACCAGCACTGATCAATAACACCCAATACTGCTCAACCTCAGACCAGCACTGATCAATAACACCCAATACTGCTCAACCTCAGACCAGCACTGATCAATAACACCCAATACTGCTCAACCTCAGACCAGCACTGATCAATAACACCCAATACTGCTCAACCTCACACCAGTACTGATCAATAACACCCAATACTGCTCAACCTCACACCAGTACTGATCAATAACACCCAATACTACTCAACCTCAGACCAGCACTGATCAATAACACCCAATACTGCTCAACCTCACACCAGCACTGATCAATAACACCCAATACTGCTCAACCTCACACCAGCACTGATCAATAACACCCAATACTGCTCAACCTCAGACCAGCACTGATCAATAACACTCAATACTGCTCAACCTCAGACCAGCACTGATCAATAACACCCAATACTGCTCAACCCCAGACCAGCACTGATCAATAACCACTTATCAGTGTCGACCAAATTATTGAACTAACTCTGACTCTAAACCAGGAATTTGAACTGTCAGAGATACAAAGCAGAGACAGATCCCAACCAATCACAGTCAGCCGTAGAGACAGATCCCGACCAATCACAGTCAGCCGTAGAGACAGATCCCGACCAATCACAGTCAGCCGTAGAGACAGATCCCGACCAATCACAGTCAGCCGTAGAGACAGATCCCGACCAATCACAGTCAGCCGTAGAGACAGATCCCGACCAATCACAGTCAGCCGTAGAGACAGATCCCGACCAATCACAGTCAGCCGTAGAGACAGATCCCGACCAATCACAGTCAGCCGCAGAGACAGATCCCAACCAATCACAGTCAGCCGTAGAGACAGATCCCGACCAATCACAGTCAGCCGTAGAGACAGATCCCGACCAATCACAGTCAGCCGTAGAGACAGATCCCGACCAATCACAGTCAGCCGTAGAGACAGATCCCGACCAATCACAGTCAGCCGTAGAGACAGATCCCGACCAATCACAGTCAGCCGTAGAGTTCATTGTTACTTTCGACCCCAACAGTGAGGACAAAAGTAACACAACGTTATAGACTTTAATTGTTTATATTACTCTTGTTTTTATTAAAACATGTTGTTATTGACGTTGTCCGTCATCTTAATAAAGTTCTGTTTCCGATGTTTAATTCCATCAAACGTTTTACGACAGTATGAACAGTGAAACTTTTAAAAGATTTTAAAAGAAAATTTAACAGTATAGCAGCATAAAAACAGCACATTTAATTTCCTGTATTACTGAGATAAATTCTCCTTTTGTATTCATTGTCACAGTTGTGACAGATGTACTCTGCACCCTCAGCACATGCCTCGCACCAGTGCAGACAAAAGAAACACTGCGCCCACTAACCCTCCCCCAGGCGATGTGTCCCCCCCCCCCCCCCCCACACACACACTGACCCCACAAAACACTCCTCATCCTGGTCCTGCTGACTGTAGCTGCAGCCTGCTCTAACACACATTAGAGAACAACAATGACTCCTGACAGTTAAACCTGACTGACTTTTACACTGCTGCTGCCTGGAGGTTTGGGCTCTATTTCTGTATAAACATGATCAGATTTCCATTCAAGTCCTAAAACTAGATAAAGAGACATCAGTTAAACAAATGAGACAAAAACTTTACACTTGTTCATTTATCTGTTGAGGAAAATCCAATGTTACATATTTGTGTAAGTATGTGAACCTCTAGATTTATCAAGACATTTGAAGGGGAAATTAGAGTCAATCAATGAGATGACAATCCAGTGTGAGTCTGGGAGGCCCTGCCTTATTTAGAGAAGAGAAATCTGGGTCTTCACTATTAAAGTCTGAGCTTCACAATGCAGGTTTGTGGAAGTGTGTCATGGCTCAAACAAAAACAGTTGTTGATGCTCACCAGGCTAGAAAGGATCACAAAACCATTTCTTAAGAGTTTAGACTCCACCAGTCGACTGTCAGGCAGATCGTGTCCAACAGCACTGTTACCCTCCGCAGGAGGTACTGAACAACAATCACACCAAGAACAAGCGTGTAATACTCCTAAACACACAAGTCGTTCTACCAAAGAACAGTTAGAGCAGAAGGAAGTTAATGTTTTGGAACGGCCGAGTCAAAGTCCTGACCTTAATCCTGTAGAAATACTGTGGAAGGACCTGAAACATGTAGTTCATGGTGAGAAGCCCACCAGCATCCCTGAGTTGAGACTGTTCTGTGAGGACGAATGGGCTAAAACTCCTCCAAGCTGATGAGCAGAGCTGATAAACAGTTTCTGGAAACGTTTGGTTGAAGTTATTGCTGTAATAGGGGGTCACACCAGTTACTGAAAGCAAGGGTTCACATACTTTATCCCCCACAAATATGTTAGATTGGATCAGTTTCCTCAATAAATAAATGAAAAACTTTATTTTTTTGACTCATTTGTTTAATTGGGTTCACTTTATCTAGTTTTAGGACTTGTGTTTTACATCGTATTTATGCAGATATATAACTTTAAAGCTGTATATTGACATGGCAAACTTCAGGATGTGTTTAAGTACTAAATAATCTGTCAGATGATCATGACTATCACACATGAAACAAACACAACCTGTCATTCAAAAACATATAGCCTACCGCCTGAGTGAATTTACTGTGGTTGAAAACAGCTTTTTGGGTAAAACTCCACGACAGTTTGATGTATCCACAGGGTTTTTCAAAGTTCTGGGGTCCGTTTCACAAAGCAGGTTCAACAAACTCGGAGTCTAATCCTGAACTCTGCGTTGATCTACTCTGAGATAGAAAACTCTGAGTTTCCGGTTCCAGAACAGCTGATTTGAGTCAGTTTAATCAACTCAGAGTAGTTTCACCTGGAGTTAAGCGCGTGCACCACAACTATAAAAAGCCAGCATCAATGGAGCCCCGATTCAACGAGTCACCATGGCAACGGGGAAGAGGTGGGCTGCGTTTTTCACCCCACTAGAACTAGAAATCTTAATGCGATAATACGGCGAGTTTGAACATGTTTTCAAAAAGAAGTGCAACACCGCTGCAGCTGCAAAAGAGAGAGAGACGGCTGCTGCTCGGTCAATGCGTAAGTTTAAATGTAGTCCTTTGTAATCACAATAATATTACAGAGGAAAACTGCTTGATTGGTCGCCTATTAATTTATTTCATTTAGGTCCAATCCCGCGAGGGAGAAGCGCACTTGGCAGCAGTTTAGGATGAAACATAAAAACATTGTTCAAACAGGTGAGACCTCGGCATAATCTCATGGGGGTACCTCATTTTGATCATGTTTTACATTGTAAAGTAAATATTAAGTGGCTGTTTGACTGTGCAGTTGTTTTATCCCCAACATAATGCTGGTTTCACACACATAAATGTCTTCTCATCTACATCATGTTCTGTTAAATAATTAATCCTATTTAAATTAACACAGACTTCTACTCAGCCAACAGAAAGAAGGCAGATGTCCGTAAAACGGGTGGTGGTCCAGCACTGCCACCTCTAACGGAGGCAGAGGAGCTGGCCCTAAGCCAGACTATAGGAAGGCCAGTGGCTGGCCCCGACACTGTACGAAAAACTTCCATTTGCAAAGAAACACAGCGCAACACACAATATCTGCTGGGATGTGAGAGCATGACTACAATTGGTAATGTTGCAAATGTAAAGACGGATTAGGTTTTGTATGTAGATGATGGACTGTGACGTGAAACGGTACCGCTCAAAAAGATAATGGCTGGAAATGCTAGAACATCTATGCGCGGTCTGATAACCATCTCTTGACGAATATTTAATTCTCTGCGCAGTAATGCTGCACCTTCATCCACGGGATCGTTATCAAAAGGACATGCCATGTTAGTGAAAAATGTTACTGTGTCTAATGGACTTCTAATATACTGACTCTGATTTTTTTTAATGATTTTTTTAAATGACAGACGGCAGAACTAGGCTACGCCAAAACTCGCCTGCTGCCTGAATGAATGAGGAAATCAAA
>NC_089522.1:35722247-35737247 GCF_963924715.1 Thunnus thynnus
CAATGCATGTCACTAACTTTGCTTTTTCCACAGAGTTTTTGTGCTTTCTTGTCTTGTAGGTGACCGCTACCACCATTATTATTAGTTATATTTTTATTATTATTATTGTTGTTGTTATTGTTATTGTTATTGTTATTATACTTCTCTTTGTCTCCCCCCTCCCTCCTTCTTTCTCTCTCAACCCAACCAGTCAAGGCGGATGGCGCCACCTAGAGTCCGGTTCTGCTGGAGGTTTCTTCCCATTAAAGGGGAGTTTGGTCTAGACCTGCTCTATGTGAAAAGAGTCCTCAGATAACTTCTGTTGGGATTTGGCACTAACTGAAAATGACTAAAATTGACTTTATTTGACCTTAACCCTAACTCACCGCAGAGTTAGGGTTAACCCAACCTCTAACGCTACATGAAGCGACGAGTTTGAGATGAAGCAAAGCTGACAAACTGAGATCTGCTAAACTGTAAAGGAACAGTCCAAAGTTTTACTGCCTGACTCATAGTTCACATCCTGTTTCTCCTGCTGACGGTTCAACAAGAAACGTTCAAACAGATACTGCTAACTGGTAAGCTAGGCTAACAGTTTCCACCCACTTCAAGTCTTTATGCTAAGCTAGGCTAACAGTTTCCACCTGCTTCAAGTCTTTATGCTAAGCTAGGCTAACAGTTTCCACCCGCTTCAAGTCTTTATGCTAAGCTAGGCTAACAGTTTCCACCCGCTTCAAGTCTTTATGCTAAGCTAGGCTAACAGTTTCCACCCGCTTCAAGTCTTTATGCTAAGCTAGGCTAACAGTTTCCACCCGCTTCAAGTCTTTATGCTAAGCTAGGCTAACAGTTTCCACCCACTTCAAGTCTTTATGCTAAGCTAGGCTAACAGTTTCCATCTGCTTCAAGTCTTTATGCTTGTGAGCCCTGTGACCCCACAGTGACCTGATGACTCGCTCTGCAGTGGGCCATGTGACCAGCTGTTATTAGACCAGGATCAGCATTCACAAAGTGCCTCAGAGTGTTTGTTTATGTACGTGCAGCACCAGACGGGTGGAGCTACATCACATGACTGACTCAAGTGTAGCTACTCAATCACTATCTGTTGTTTTAATTGTGTTGTGTATGATAGTACACAGCCTATTAAAATGACCTGGTACCTTGGGATCATCAAAACAACATTTAATCTATGATATGTATCATCAACATTAAACTGTTAAAGTATTTTACAGAGAAATTCCACTGCTGCAGCAATCGGACCATAATCAGCTGCTGTCAGTCTAAACAAACTTATTAACATTTTATTCCAGAAATAAGCAGATTCAAATAAAACTAAATTATAGTTATTATAATTATCTCCTGTACAAATATTTATTTACTTTAAATTCATGTAGGCTATATGGAGGTAAAAGTTTGTTATCTATATGTGAATGTCTTTGTGTACAAATTGCATTTTTAAATATTGTATAAAAAATATATTTTGTAATGCACAAATAAATAAAGTAAAACATAAATCAAAGCTAGGAGAGGAGCAGAAATGGACATTATGTCAGAGCTTCACATCTAAACAGACCAGAAGCTTCATGTCACACATGTTGTCTGAGTTCATAACAAGAGTTAAATAATTACATCATGTTCATATTGTAGCTATTTGTAATATTTGGTTATTGAATGTTTTCTGTCTGTTTGGCTGATAAAAGTTCATCAACACATCTGAATTAGTTCAGGATCAGACTGCTGAAACCAAAAAAATGAAAATAAAATGTTGTTGACCCAACAGCTGAGCCGATCACCTGCTTGATGATGTGACAGCAGGTGTTTCAGGTCCCTCAGCCTGAGGTGAGCAGCTGTGGCTGCCTGGATCTCCTGAGGTTATCACTGATCCGGCTGCATTGTGCACAAGCCTGTTGATCATTATATTATTATATGTATATGCACAGTTTATATTAGTTATTAGTGTAACGGAACGTAGTTGATCCATGATCCGTGCGGGTCGCCCCCCGCGGTTCGGCACGCATGTGATGCGCAAATTAACCACAAAATTTAATGTCTCATTTTAGACAAAGTAAACAAACTGCTGTGAGTACAAGTCCTGGACAGACAGCGGTTGGCTAACTGGGATTTTGAAGAGCAACGACCAAACCGGCATCTAACGGGTCCGTTGTGACATCTGCAGGTATGTTTACATGATGTTGAATGTGCTGCAGCTAATTAGCATCTAGCTGCTAACTGGCGTTAGCATTTGATGGCTGCAGGACAAAATGTGTGTTCATGTTTATAAGTTATCTGGTTTTGATGATGTGGACACAGACTGTTGTTTCATTCACTACCATGTTTAAAAAGGAGGGTATCAGGGCTCATGTTGCAGTTTAATTTAACAACTTGGCTGATCCGAGAAAAATGATGATTGTTGACTCAAATCTGAGATACGATCCGTGATACGATACAAGCCATTTATATTATTATTATTTTTATTTCTGAACCTATTTAAATATATTTTTAAACCATATAAACAGTTTTTAATCAAATTTCCAAATAACATATGGTGAAGAGTTCTTAATGTGTGGATGATTGATGGACTGACAGTCCAGGTTTACGGGATCTTCCATCCTCTAAACCTGTCTTCCTGGACTAGGGTTACCCTAACCCTATCTCCTCAGAGTGAGCTCTGCACTTATTGACAACATATTAATTAACTACTTAGATAACAGTATTAGTGCAGGATTATTGATGACTGATATTTCTGATCATCAAACCAGGATTCATAAAATACTCCATCAGAGATCATAAAACATCGTCAGTTTTCCAGAAAGAATACGGAGTCATTGATAAATGACATTGGGATGAATAATTATTGATTAATATCAACAAGATGTTGAATCAAACATTCTCAGCTACTTTTAAACAAATGTGATTAAAAGGACAAAAACAAATTACTCCATAAATGTGAAACCTTGTTGACTGATGAATTAAACAGATTCTCTATTATAAAGAACAAATTATAGAAGAAATTCGTTATGAATCCCACTCCGCTAAATCTGGAAACTTATGAGAAGTTCATAAATAATTTGACTCAGTAATTAAGAAAAGTCATCATGGAAACTTATCAATCAGTTAAATAGAGAAAAAGCTCCAGTTGGAGCGTCTGAGATGTTGGGAATGATGGGATTCCTCTGAACCGCAGGAGACGGCTGATGGTTCAATAAAGGTTTTATAAATGTAGGATTTAGACTCTGATATAATTACAGGTAAATTTATCTGTTAAAGAAATAAACAGTATTATGAAGTTAAAGGATTCTGCTGAGCGACTCGATGGAATCAGACATAACTTGATCAAATAAATTATTAATTCAGTTATTGATCCTCTTACCCATATCTTCTCCTATGAACAGGGTTATGATCTCATAGTTGATAAAGTTATACCTCTTTATAAATCAGGTGATCATGATACTTTCACTAATGATCGTCCAATCTCTATATTACCTCGTTTATACAAGACTCTCAAAGATCATCCTGTTCAAACATCAACATGTCGCTGTTACAGCTGGTCAACAAGATTTCTTCTATTATCTTCTCCGAAGCGTTTGACACAGTTAAACACAATATTCTTATTAACAAGTTTAACAGACATGGATTACAGGATGTTGCAGTCAGTTATTTAAACGATGGAGAACGGCTGCATCTCAGATAGATTAAATCACTTTGTGGAGTCCCTCAAGGTTCTGTCCCTGGTCTACAAGGTTCTGTCCCTGGTCCACAAGGTTCTGTCCCTGGTCCTCAAGGCTCTGTCCCTGGTCCACAAGGTTCTGTCCCTGGTCTACAAGGTTCTGTCCCTGGTCCACAAGGTTCTGTCCCTGGTCCTCAAGGTTCTGTCCCTGGTCCACAAGGTTCTGTCCCTGGTCCACAAGGTTCTGTCCCGAGTCCACTTCTGTTCTTGATTTATATTAATGATGCTGATGATACTGATCTCATGATGATTTTAAAGATCTAATCCAGCTTGCAGACGATGGGATGTCCTTCATCTCTAAACGGTTTCAGATGAACAAACTCTCGATGTAGAAAAATCTAATTTAATGATATTTTGCAATAAAAACAAAAAATATCTAAAAGATGACGCTAAAATATTCATCAATGATTCAGAAATGTTTCCCGTTTACTAAACTCTTGTGAGTTACTGTAGATGAAAGACTAACTTAGAAAGAACTTATTGATCATGTTTGTAAAAGATCAATGAAAATGATTATTTTATATTGAGGAAAGTTTGTTCTTCTTATTTAACTCTGTATTATAGATTGATCATATATCAATTATTGTGATATTATTCAGGCTGCAACTCTACTAGCCGAGAGCCATCTGCACCTTTGTTTATTCTGTAAATACTCCTCTGTATGTTTATGTTTATGTTTATGTTCATATATCACAGATATAAACCTTCCAGATATGTTTCAGTGACCTGATTGTCGTCCGTGTTTGATCAGATTTGGAGGTCAGGGTTAGGGTTAGGGGTCAGGGTTAGGGGTCAGGGTTAGGGGTTAGGGTTAGGTTTCAGGGTTAGGGTCAGGGTCAGGGTTAGGTTCAGGGTTAGGGGTCAGGGTTAGGGGTTAGGGGTCAGGGTCAGGGTTAGGTTCAGGGTTAGGGTCAGGGTCAGGGTTAGGGGTCAGGGTTGGGGTCAGGGTTAGGTTCAGGGTTAGGGGTCAGGGTTAGGGGTTAGGGGTCAGGGTTAGGGGTCAGGGGTCAGGGTCAGGGTTAGGTTCAGGGTTAGGGGTCAGGGTCAGGGTTAGGTTCAGGGTTAGGGTCAGGGTTAGGGGTTAGGGGTTAGGGATCAGGGTCAGGGTTAGGGGTTAGGGGTCAGGGTTAGGGGTCAGGGGTCAGGGTCAGGGTTAGGTTCAGGGTTAGGGTCAGGGTCAGGGTTAGGTTCAGGGTCAGGGTCAGGGTTAGGGGTCAGGGTTAGGGGTCAGGGTTAGGTTCAGGGTTAGGGGTCAGGGTCAGGGTTAGGGGTTAGGGGTCAGGGTCAGGGTTAGGGGTTAGGGGTCAGGTTTAGGGGTCAGGGGTCAGGGTCAGGGTTAGGTTCAGGGTTAGGGTCAGGGTCAGGGTTAGGTTCAGGGTTAGGGGTAAGGGTCAGGGTTAGGGGTCAGGGTCAGGGTTAGGGGTTAGGGGTCAGGGTTAGGGGTCAGGGTCAGGGTTAGGTTCAGGGTTAGGGTCAGGGTCAGGGTTAGGGGTCAGGGTTAGGTTCAGGGTTAGGGTCAGGGTCAGGGTTATGTTCAGGGTTAGGGTCAGGGTCAGGGTTAGGTTCAGGGTTAGGGGTTAGGGTTAGGGGTTAGGGTTAGGGTCAGGGTCAGGGGTTAGGTTCAGGGTTAGGGTCAGGGTCAGGGGTTAGGGGTTAGGGGTTCGGGTTAGGGGTCAGGGTCAGGGTTAGGTTCAGGGTTAGGTTCAGGGTTAGGTTCAGGGTTAGGGTCAGGGTCAGGGTTATGTTCAGGGTTAGGGTCAGGGTCAGGGTTATGTTCAGGGTTAGGGTCAGGGTCAGGGTTAGGTTCAGGGTTAGGGGTTAGGGTTAGGGGTTAGGGTTAGGGTCAGGGTCAGGGGTTAGGTTCAGGGTTAGGGTCAGGGTCAGGGGTTAGGGGTTAGGGGTTAGGGTTAGGGTTAGGGTCAGGGTCAGGGGTTAGGTTCAGGGTTAGGGTCAGGGTTAGGGGTTAGGGGTTAGGGTTAGGGTTAGGGTCAGGGTCAGGGTTAGGTTCAGGGTTAGGGTCAGGGTCAGGGTTAGGTTCAGGGTCAGGGTCAGGGTTAGGGGTCAGGGTTAGGTTCAGGGTTAGGGGTCAGGGTCAGGGTTAGGGGTTAGGGGTCAGGTTTAGGGGTCAGGGGTCAGGGTCAGGGTTAGGTTCAGGGTTAGGGTCAGGGTCAGGGTTAGGTTCAGGGTTAGGGGTCAGGGTCAGGGTTAGGGGTCAGGGTCAGGGTTAGGGGTTAGGGGTCAGGGTTAGGGGTCAGGGTCAGGGTTAGGTTCAGGGTTAGGGTCAGGGTCAGGGTTAGGTTCAGGGTTAGGGGTCAGGGTTAGGTTCAGGGTTAGGTTCAGGGTTAGGGTCAGGGTCAGGGTTATGTTCAGGGTTAGGGTCAGGGTCAGGGTTATGTTCAGGGTTAGGGTCAGGGTCAGGGTTAGGTTCAGGGTTAGGGGTTAGGGTTAGGGGTTAGGGTTAGGGTTAGGGTCAGGGTCAGGGGTTAGGTTCAGGGTTAGGGTCAGGGTCAGGGGTTAGGGGTTAGGGGTTCGGGTTAGGGGTCAGGGTCAGGGTTAGGTTCAGGGTTAGGGTCAGGGTCAGGGTTAGGGTCAGGGTCAGGGTTAGGGTTAGGTCTTCATCTCTGGAATTCACTGAATACAACTGTGAAGTCGTCGTTTTCTTTAATAACATTTAAAACACATTTTAAAAAATATCTTTTATTTAAATAGAGTTTAGTGTGACTGGTTGTTTTACAGCTCGTTCACATTTAAAGTGTCTGTTTGATGTCATGTTGTTTTATGACTCTGTATGTTTTGAGCCCTCTGGGCTTCCGTCCGTCCTCTCCTGAACATTTTAATATAATTTTACTGTGAAATATTTTTATTATAACTTTTATAAAGTTGCACCTCTAATATTAGTGTATCTAATTTTGTTATTGATAATTGTAAACTGTGTTGCCGTTAGAGATCGAGGTAATTGATCCCTTAAATGTGATGCTGCAGATTGACCGATCACACCCGTCTCCATGGTAACAAACACTCATTGATAAAAAGGCATTTTGTGAATGTTGGGTGACCCCCGCCTGGCCATCGGTTCGTCTTACGTGTCTGAGAGAACGACTGTTCGAGAGCCGCTGGACGGACAAACCACACAACACGCACACGGAGTTTGACCTTTGACCTGCCAAACCACCGCCGAGATATCAACCGCACGCCGCGAGAAGTCGTCCACAATGAAACTGAAAGAGACAGGAAACAGTTTTATCTGTTGTCCAAAGTAAAACCACAGACAGAGACGAAGAAAACCCGTGCAACAGTCGGGGGCGGAGCCATCATCTCTGTGATGGCGAGGATCCTGAAACAGAGACAGTTAGTGACGCACGCACACACACACACCTTCTCACCTGTTCACATCTGTTCACACCTGTTCATGTGCACGATGGTGCGGCTTCCTGTGCTGATGTTGATGATGATCACAGAAGCTGGAAGGATGCACTGAGCATGCTCAGTAACCAGAGACACGTCGATGTGGAACTTCCGAAAATCCTCCAAAATATAACTACAGACAGGAAACTGTTTTACATCTGGTCTGTCCTTCAAAATAAAACTAAAGACAGGAAACTGTTTTACATCTGGTCTGTCCTTCAAAATAAAACTAAAGACAGGAAACTGTTTTACATCTGGTCTGTCCTTCAAAATAAAACTAAAGACAGGAAACTTTTACATCCGGTCTGTCCTTCAAAATAAAACTAAAGACAGGAGACTGTTTTACATCTGGTCTGTCCTTCAAAATAAAACTAAAGACAGGAAACTGTTTTACATCTGGTCTGTCCTTCAAAATAAAACTAAAGACAGGAAACTGTCTTACATCTGGTCTGTCCTTCAAAATAAAACTAAAGACAGGAGACTGTTTTACATCTGGTCTGTCCTTCAAAATAAAACTAAAGACAGGAGACTGTTTTACATCTGGTCTGTCCTTCAAAATAAAACTAAAGACAGGAGACTGTTTTACATCTGGTCTGTCCTTCAAAATAAAACTAAAGACAGGAGACTGTTTTACATCTGGTCTGTCCTTCAAAATAAAACTAATGACAGGAGACTGTTTTACATCTGGTCTGTCCTTCAAAATAAAACTAAAGACAGGAGACTGTTTTACATCTGGTCTGTCCTTCAAAATAAAACTAATGACAGGAGACTGTTTTACATCTGGTCTGTCCTTCAAAATAAAACTAAAGACAGGAAACTGTCCTCACCTGAGCTCTGAACTGATCCAAGAGAGGATGAAGATGAAGAAGGAGAGGATGATGATGATGAAGGAGAGGATGAAGATGAAGAAGGAGAGGATGATGATGATGAAGGAGAGGATGAAGATGAAGGAGAGGATGAAGATGAAGAAGGAGAGGATGATGATGATGAAGGAGAGGATGAAGATGAAGAAGGAGAGGATGATGATGATGAAGGAGAGGATGAAGATGAAGAAGGAGAGGATGATGATGGAGAGGATAAAGATGAAGAAGGAGAGGATGAAGATGAAGAAGGAGAGGATGATGATGATGAAAGAGAGGATGATGAAGGAGATGATGATGAAGGATTATGTGTGTATTCAGCAATAAATCAATAAACAGTTAATGTTGAACATCATGAGTCAGGGTTATGGGGTCAGGGGTAAGGGGTTAGGGGTTATGGGGTCAGGGGTCAGGGGTTATGGGGTCAGGGGTTATGGGTTATGGGGTCAGGGGTTATGGGGCAGTTCGGGGTTATGAGTTCGTGTTAAATGAATAAACTGAACTGAAGTTAAAAACTTTTACTTCTGTTTCAAATAATTAAAGATCAATAAAATCAGAAGTTGATCTTATTTTAGGAAAATCAGTCATCTACATGAAAGACTGTTTTATTCACATTTATTATTAAATTGTATTAAATAAAATTAAGAATAAATAAGTTAGAACATTTATGTTTGTCTATCGCCCAGTTTGCTACACAAGGTTTTATTGTTAGTGCAGGAAGTGGAATATACATTATATACAGTATATATATGTGTGTATATATATATATATATATATATAACAGATATATATATATATATAATAACTTATAGTTATAGTCAGTTATTATATATATATATAACAGATATATATATATAATAACTTATAGTTATAGTCAGTTATTATACATTATAAATTTGTATTTGAAGCATATAAACAAATTATTTTTGTTTCTGTCACTTTACATTTGTTCTTGGGGCGTTGTTGTAGTTGTTGTTGTTGTTGTTGTTGTTATGCAGCTGCTCTTTCCCACCATGGCTAATTGTTAATTAATTGATTTAATGTATAATTTGATAGCTCATCAGGCTGTTTGTGTTCTCTGTGTGGTCAGGTCTGTTCTGGTCTGTTCAGGTCTGTTCTGGTCTGTTCGGGTCTGTTCTGGTCTGTTCGGGTCTGTTTGGGTCTGTTCTGGTCTGTTCGGGTCTGTTTGGGTCTATTCTGGTCTGTTCGGGTCTATTCGGGTCTGTTCTGGTCTGTTCGGGTCTGTTCTGGTCTGTTCTGGTCTGTTCGGGTCTGTTCTGGTCTGTTCTGGTCTGTTCGGGTCTATTCGGGTCTGTTATGGTCTGTTATGATCTGTTCGGGTCTGTTCTGGTCTGTTCGGGTCTGTTCTGGTCTGTTCTGGTCTGTTCTGGTCTATTCGGGTCTGTTCTGGTCTGTTCGGGTCTGTTCGGGTCTGTTCTGGTCTGTTCGGGTCTGTTCTGGTCTGTTCTGGTCTGGTCGGGTCTGTTCGGGTCTGTTCTGGTCTGGTCGGGTCTGTTCGGGTCTGTTCGGGTCTGTTCTGGTCTGTTCTGGTCTGTTCGGGTCTGTTCGGGTCTGTTCTGGTCTGGTCGGGTCTATTCGGGTCTGTTCTGGTCTGTTCGGGTCTGTTCGGGTCGGGTCTGTTCGGGTCTGTTTGGGTCTGTTCTGGTCTGTTCGGGTCGGGTCGGGTCGGGTCGGGTCTGTTCGGGTCTGTTCTGGTCTGTTCGGGTCGGGTCTCGCTCTGCTTGGGTTCCTCTTGGATCAGGTCTCTCTTTTATGAAAGTTAATTTATGCGTGTCGGGTTCGGTTCGGGTTTCCGTGTGTCGGATTCGGGTTCAGCGTGTCTGGTGGATTCAGACCGACTGCGGGTTCGGGTTCGGGTTCGGGTTCGGATCAGGAAGTCTATCATGGAAAGGCCACACCCCTTCACTGCAACGCTGTTCCCTGATTGGTTAGCTGAACTAATATATGTGTAAAAAGCAGCAGGTTACCATGGAAACAGCATCACTGCAAAATTATGAAATCACTAGAACACCTGGTTGTGATCAATCTATAATCAATACTGTATCATCAGATCCGATCGGCCAGTGTGTGATCAATCTATAATCAATACAGATCCGATCGGCCGGTGTGTGATCAATCTATAATCAATACTGTATCATCAGATCCGATCGGCCGGTGTGTGTCAGTGGATTCAACAGGACTTCATGAAATATATTGATTATAATCTCTGACATCATGAGAAGAGACACAATATAACGATGTTTGCTTTTAATGTGACTCTTTCATTTTAAATTATTTCACTTTTATTATTTACATTTATAGTGTTTAGTGACTAATTGATCAACTGAGGCAAGTGTTAGAAATCAATCAATCACTGATATTGGTGGCTTGTTTCCATCTTATGTTCGTGTTTTACTGGGACTGGATCATACTGGATAATAATAATAATAAAATGTACATGATACATTTGAACCTGGTCAGTCTGAACAGACATGGTTATTGATAAATGTATTGATGAATGTATTGATAAGTACTCACTTGGCCACAGGTCCAGCAGTCAGCGACCCCATGAAGGCGCAGGGCGCTCCGAGCAGCGACAGCACCGTGCAGGAGTTTGAAGCGTTCCCGCCTCGCTGCCAACGCTGCGACAAACACCTGCATGTACGGAGAGACGACAGGGACAAAACTGTGAGTTTGTAACTGTGAACATCAAAACAACTGTCAGGTTGTCAGAACAGTTCTGTGTTCTGGAAAAGAACAAGAACTGTGACAAAGTCAGGATGAAAACTATAGGTAATCAGTGGAAATCAATAGAACATAATAACATTTTGATCAGATTTATCTGATAGAAGTGATATTAATCATTTAGTGAGAGACAATTTTCACAAACACTGTTTGATGGCATTAGCTTGTGTGCTAACCTGCAACTGGTGTTAGCATTAGTCTGTGTGCTAACCTGCAGTTGGTGTTAGCATTAGTCTGTGTGCTAACCTGAAGTTGGTGTTAGCATTAGTCTGTGTGCTAACCTGCAGTTGGTGTTAGCATTAGTCTGTGTGCTAACCTGCTGTTAGTGTTAGCATTAGTCTGTGTGCTAACCTGCAGTTGGTGTTAGCATTAGTCTGTGTGCTAACCTGAAGTTGGTGTTAGCATTAGTCTGTGTGCTAACCTGCAGTTGGTATTAGCATTAGTCTGTGTGCTAACCTGCAGTTGGTGTTAGCATTAGTCTGTGTGCTAACCTGCTGTTGGTGTTAGCATTATCATGTATGCTAACCTGCTGTTGGTGTTAGCATTAGCTTGTGTGCTAACCTGCAGCTGGTGTTAGCATTATCATGTATGCTAACCCACAGCTGATGTTAGCATTAGTCTGTGTGCTAACCTGCTGTTGGTGTTAGCATTAACATGTATGCTAACCTGCTGTTGGTGTTAGCATTATCATGTATGCTAACCTGCTGTTGGTGTTAGCATTAGCCTGTGTGCTAACCTGCTGTTGGTCTTAGCATTAGCTTGTGTGCTAACCTGCTGTCAGTGTCTTCTTCTGGGTATTTGTCGACC
Source organism: Thunnus thynnus (assembly GCF_963924715.1). NCBI lineage: Eukaryota > Metazoa > Chordata > Actinopteri > Scombriformes > Scombridae > Thunnus > Thunnus thynnus. The sequence continues at coordinate 35,733,768 of NC_089522.1, forward strand.
ACGTTGATGATGTCAAGACACACAAGACCCACACACAAGATCTTCTTCCTCTGTTCCTCCATGTTGATCCGCACACACTGATGGTCTGTATTCAGTCTGTGACAAATGGCTGCACTCTGGACTTTGAAACACAAATGTCTTGTTATCTCATCTGTGAGCTGAGAGTTAATTTACAACAATAAGACACCACTTCCTGTCAGTGTCAGTATAAAATAAAAGCCTTTTTAATGGCCTATATGGACAGTAGCTGGCTTTTCTTAGGCCTAGGGCGCCACCAGCTGGAGGGGCGCTGAAGAGGAGGAGGAAATATTTTGTAATTAGTTTCACACTCCTGATTTACTGTTAAAAGTCTGTCACACTGACATCCTGCACTGACATGAAAAACAGTTCCTGCTGATACTGACAGGAGACTACAGGCAGACTGTAGATTACTGACTGGTAGAATGACCATTTGGCTGCATGATGCAGTAAAAAGAGATGCCAAGACGATGGTAAGGTATACAAAACCAAAAGGTGCTTATTCACCAACCAACAAAAAACAACTATAGCAGCTCATGCATGGCAGCATTGCAGATAAGGGGACCTGATCAGCAACACAGACTAATGGAAACTGATGCCTTCTATACTGTATCACTGGTCCACTAGATTGGATGCTTCCAGTGACAGGTGTCCTCAAAAGTATTATCACATGGCTAATTACCATAGATAATATATATAGAATGTAATTTAACACATAATATTTACAATGACCTACTTACTGCTATTTACCCCTGAATAAACACACAAACATAATTACAATAAACATATATGTACACTAAACTACCAAACCCCTCACTGTCCCATCCTATCACTCTGTCCCTCCTGGAACGTTTATGTTGGTGTTTGTAGCCTGGGGGACTCTTTTGGCCAAACACCAAGTAGGAGACAGAAGATATAACAGGTAAGTGTTTATGCAAACAATATAAACACAGTTCACCAAAGCAATGCACTAGCACACACCTTTATAGCATGATATTAAACCACAAAGATATGGATGCACAAAACTCAACAGAACTTCATTAGGGCCCGAAGACCCTCTTGCATCTGTTCTGTTTCTTTCTTTCTCTCTTCTTTCTTTTATAGGATACAGCAGAAAGGCCTATATACTTACAACAGATTATATACAAACTTTGTATGAAGTTTGGTGTTATTATCATTTATTTTACAATAATTATAGGTCTTATATGTATAATTCAGTAGTGGGGATGACCTATGAGGGGAAGGAAAAATGGAGTGAGAGTGACAGTTTAGTGATAAAGTGCTGCAGAAAAATAAAATCAAAACTAAAATTTGTAGCTCTGTACTGCAGTTTTTCATTTATTAGGACCCGAGCACCTAGCGGTTCACTCACACTCTCCATTCACATATATGAGTATCAGTTACTTATTGTCTCTACACACCTGACAGCAGCGTTCAATGCTTAATGTTTTCTGAAGGAGTACATGTGTTCACAAATGAAAAATTTTGGAGCATCAAAGAAATTCAGGAGCACAATGGAAAGTGTTCAAGTAACAGTTTATTAAAGAAAACAAACATTACATACATATTTAAACTGTTTGTGTGTGTGTGTGTATAAATCATTATGTTGTCTTTAGGGCAAAAATCATAATCACGATTATTTTTCCTCAATATTGAGATCACATTTATTTAACATGATTAGTTTTTGACTCATTTTTGCTGATTGGTTATGGTGATAAAGCACATATAGGACACTATTATACCTGCAATCATATATTGCACTAATGGTCAAGAAAGATAATATATGGGGGAAGAACTCAGGAAGAGTCTTTGGGCTCAGCATTATGACTTTAATGAACCTGCCAAGTGGGTGGAGCAGCAGTGTTTTTGTCTTTTTGAGTTTATTATACAGACAGAATTAATGTGTAGGATTTAACTTTTGGTCCACAGTATGAAGCGTAGGGTGACTATAATGTACTTAATATGCTGGTTGCCAACCGCTGTTGGGTTAGAGTGGTACATCCTGTCAGCCGACGGATTTCCTATCTGTGCAGCCGAACACAGCAACTCCTCCACGGACTGTTTCACCATGATGGTCCCGGTGTTTCTTCCGCAGGCTTCATTTCACTTAACTGACTGACAGACCCGCTGGTTCTTCCCACTTTAACCTGAATAACAAACCGGGCTCGGTGGTCCGGTTGGATCCAAACAGAGAGCCGGGGCTAGCTGAGAGCCGAGCGGAGGCTAACTGGTTATGCTTCCTTCCGGTCATGCTGCAGCTAACGCTCCGTTAGCCTTATTAGTCATTTCAACTTTAAATCCCTCTAGCATTTCATAAAGTCTTATGGTTGTAATTTGCAGTCACACAGTGTGCGAGTAAATTATTTTTCCACTTCGCACATATTTATTTTCAGGTGCAAATGCAAGTGAAATACTCACGCTGTAGAGCCCAGTGACAGTTCACATTTCAATCAAACTTTGACCAGATCATGTGGGTTAAAAGTGTTAAAAGTGCACAGTTTTGATGACACAGCTGTGAGCAAGTCAGTCATCATTTTCAAGGTGTGCTCTACAGTTGATATACAGCGACATGATGTTTATTTAATGCATGTTTTCTAGCACCATATAGTGGACACAGGAAATTATATTTACTGGTAGTGTTGTAGAGTGTACATTATGAGGTTGTGCTATCAGTACTAGACATGAGCGAAGTTATCACACTTTAGTTTGTGAATTATGAATCCATGGTAATAATAATCCATAACAATAATCCATGAATACACACACACACAAATATATATGTATATATATATTATCCTGTTTAATATAAGCATTCCAGTAAAGTTTATTAGTGTTTGTTACACAATACTGCAAACATTTAGGAGAGCTGTCTTGTGACACCTGTACTAGTATGTACAGAACTAGTATACTATGTATGTATAGTATTGATTGTAATGTTATGTAGTTGTGTAGTGCTCAGTCATTATAATACATGACCAGAGGAAAGTTTGTGTCCACACATCTTTGACACATATACTGCCTTTTCAGGGCATTTACACTTTGACCCTTGACTTAATTTAGTCTAGGTTCAAAACTATGTGCTTGTTCACCAGTATGGTGTCACATCTTGCCTGGACTTTGGGTGTTTTTTGGTCTTGTGTTGTGTTCTTTGGGGTCTCCTGGTTTAGCACTTCTGTTTGGTCCTTCGGTTCATGGGGGTTTTCTTGTATGGGTTGGGTGGTGGGTTTTGGAGGACTGCGTCATTGGTTTGTTGGGTTGTGTGCTTGGGTTTGTGTTTGTGGTTGGTTTTGGATGGGTTAGTGTAGATGGCATTGAGTTTGTTTTCTGGGTTTTTGTTCTGTTTCCCTTGTGTGTTCATGTGCTCCTCCACACCTGCCCTGCATTTGGACTCGTTAGTCCTGCCCTGCTCTGTTTTCCCCACACCTGCCCTGTGTTAGCCTCGTCAGCCCTGCCCTGCTCCCT
>NC_089522.1:35739747-35746070 GCF_963924715.1 Thunnus thynnus
GGGTTAGGGCCTGGGGTTAGGGTTAGGGTTAGGGTTAGGGTTGGGGCCTAGGGTTAGGGTTAGGGCCTAGGGTTAGGGTTAGGGTTAGGGCCTGGGGTTAGGGTTAGGTTAGGTTTAGGGTTGGGACATTGGTTAGGGTTAGGGCCTAGGGTTAGGGTTAGGTTAGGTTTAGGGTTGGGATAGTGGTTAGGGTTAGGGCCTAGGGTTAGGGTTAGGGTTAGGTTTAGGGTTAGGATAGTGGTTAGGGTTAGGGCCTAGGGTTAGGGTTAGGTTAGGTTTAGGGTTGGGATAGTGGTTAGGGTTAGGGCCTAGGGTTAGGGTTAGGTTAGGGTTAGGGTTGGGATAGTGGTTAGGGTTAGGGCCTAGAGTTAGGGTTAGGGTTAGGTTTAGGGTTAGGATAGTGGTTAGGGTTAGGGCCTAGGGTTAGGGTTAGGTTAGGTTTAGGGTTGGGATAGTGGTTAGGGTTAGGGCCTAGGGTTAGGGTTAGGTTAGGTTTAGGGTTGGGATAGTGGTTAGGGTTAGGGCCTAGGATTAGGGTTAGGTTAGGTTTAGGGCTAGAGATGGGATTTGGTTAGGGTTAGGGTCTAGGTTAGGTTTAGGCATCCAAATAAGGGATTGCAATGAATTCAATTAAATCTCAAATTAAGGCCAAATGGCTCCCTAGTACCCAGCCAATAAATCCATCTCCGCTCCCTCTTTTTCCGTTCCCCATCACTCCAATTAACATTTCCCTGTAGTCCAGCCATTCTCACTGCTTCCAAACCGTGGATTAAAAAATGATGAACTAATGGTGTTTCCACTTCTTTCTGGTTCCTTATGTTATGTCTGTGTTGAACCATTCGTGTCGATAATGAATTTTTTGTCTCCCCTATGTACTTTTTTCCACATCTAACACAAAATATGACATATACACAATTTGTGGATCGGGGAGTGAATCTCTGTGAGATCTGGAAAATAGTCTTCTCCCTACTGTTCCTTATGAACCTAAGACTGCAAAATTGCGCCTCCAGGAGAAGAGGCTTCTCCAAGTTTAATTTGGGCAATCTGGCCCTAATAAGATGGTCCTGCAAGTTCCTATTCCTCCTATAGGCCGAGATTATCCTAGACTGCGGGATTGTCCCAGAGTCACCTATGACCCTCTCAAAATTGGCCTTAACTCTCTTGTTTAAAATATTGCCTATGGAGGAATATGTCGTAATAAGGGGAATAAAATTCCCATGACCCCTTTCCTTCCTCAATTCGAAGGTCTTAAAACAGTGTCTCAAAAAAGACCTTGAATACCCTCTTTGAGTCAGTGCTTTGAATAGGACTCTGACTGTCCTGATAAAGTCTTCGTCCCTGGTACAAATCCTCTTAAATCTAAGCAACTGTGACTTCACAATACCCCTGAACGTATGCTTTGGATGAAAGCTCGTAGCGTACAGAAGGGCATGCGTGTCTGTGACTTTGAAATGGACCCTGATATCCAATTTATGTGAATTGCCAAATTCTGGCCCCTTGTAGACAGTAGTGTCTAAAAAATCAATTTCTCGTTGGTCCACTTCAGCTGTCAATTTAATGGATGGGTCATGTGAATTTAAAATCCCCAGAAATTGTTGGAACTCCGCCCATGATCCTGTCCAAATGCCCCATATATCATCTAAATACCGTAAATAATGAAATGGTTTCCTCTGGCACTTCTGAAAAACTCCCTCTTCCCAATTGGCCATGAAAATATTGGCATAAGCAGGGGCGAATTTTTTACCCATCGCAGTGCCTTTAATTTGTAAATAATATTTTTCATTGAACACAAAATCGTTTTTAGTTAAATTAATTTCCAATAACCTAATCAATTCTTCGTCTGGCCGGTTGGGGTCAGGATATTTTGCCAACCATTTTTTAACTGCACAGATGCCCCTAGGAATGTCGATATTAGTATATAGACTACTGACATCCATGGAAAACAAAAACGATTTGGACGGGATCCAGAGGTTCCTCACAATCTCTATAAAATGGTAAGTATCTTTGACATAGGCAGGATGTTTGTTGGAGAGCGGATTCAAATGATGATCTATATATTCTGCTATATAATATGTTTCGCTCCCACAATCAGAGACTATAGGTCTTCCTGGAGGCACTTCAAACGGGATAGTCCAACTTTTTGGATCCTTATGAATTTTAGGTAAGATATAAAATCTCCTCTCCCTTGGTTGTGTTTCCCCTTTTAAATATGTGCTCTGTTTACTGTTGATGAATTTCTTGTTTTTTAGTGTGTCAATAATCTCATGAATTAAAGGAACCGTTTCCATAAAAATGGGTTTGTTTAATTTCTTGTAATAAACTGTGTCGTTCAATTGTCTTTCTGCTTCCAATATGTATTGTTCCCTGCTTAATATGACAACTGCTGACCCCTTGTCAGCAGGCTTCAAAACTATGTTTTTAGCATTTTTTAACTCTTTTAATGCCCTGATTTCTTCCAATGATAAATTATCCTTCTCCCTGATTGGTCTAAAATGTCTATTAAATGTGTCCCAATCTTCTCTGATTACATCACTGACCTCTGAAGGTATCTTATCTAGTGGAGGTATCCAATTTGAAGTCCCCATGAAAGGTGGTATTTCTTGTTTTTCTGACCCTCCAAAATAAGCTGCCAATTTGAGCTTCCTGTGATAATCGTGCAAGTCTGATTGGAATTGAGTCTTCTGGTTCCTGCCTATGCCAAAGGACGGTATAAATTTCAGTCCTCGACTGAGGAGGTCCTGTTGTGGCTTTGAGAGATGGAAGTTCTTGGCCAAAACCACAACATTCTGACCCACAAGGGACTGAGGTCCCTCGATGCCCCCTTGGTTGGAACTTAGGGGGCGGTCAAGTTTAACAACTGTGCCCAATGTCGAAGCATGGCACCAGCTGTTTTCTTTGTCCAATGGACATTGTCCATCTCAGTCTCAAACTGACTGTCCGGGAGGCGCAAGAGGTAAGGCATGTTCTTTTCTATATGTGCGTTGAGCACCAACAAGGTCCGCTGATCCTCCTTGCACAGGACAGAGGAGAAGTTGATCAGTGGAATCCAGATCTCCGCGAAGGGGAACCTCTTCTTGGCCGCCCGAATCGCTCCCTGTAGCTGCTTGACTGAAGTCTCTCTCCCTTTCTGACCCTTGTGGTTCAGTCCAAAGGACAATACCAGCTTCTCCACCCCCACACTACTTGTTGCCTTCGTCATTAAGGCCTCCGCGTGTCGGAAGTTGGCCCCCGGATAACTGTCTATTTGGAGGTCCGGGATGTCGTATGCGGGGATCCTGGAGAGGTTGGAATCCCCAATTATCAGCCACTTCTTCCTGACACTCAACCCCCAGTCGATCATCTTTCGCTCCGAGTTGATGTGTCTAGTAATCCTATACTTCCTCTGCGGGGTTGGGGTGGAGGTCTGGAGGGGATCCTCGGAAGCCTCTTCCGGATCCTCCCTCTCCCTGTGGACTTGTGCCTGTACTTGGAGGGTTTGTCGCGCTGGGCCCGTAATCCCCGGCTCTGGAGATACGGAATCCCTCCTGGAGGTCAGAGCTGCTGACTCCCCTTCGTCTGCCTCCCTCTGAGGCGCTGCCCCAAACAAGTCCTCCAAGTCAGCCAGGGCTGAGACTCCCAGCACAGAGTCCTGTTCTGAATCTTCCTCCCTCGCCTCCTCGAAGGAGAGTAGATTCTCTGTGTGAGCCTCTGTTTTCGGTTCCTCGGTTGGCCTCTCAGTCATAGTGGCCACCGTCACTGAAGGCCGTTGTGGCTCTTGAGGTTGCTCCCGTGATTGCTCCACTGTTTCCAAGAGCGATTCCTCAGTCAGGATTACCCCTCTGCGTCTTCTCAGTCTCTCTTGCCTCTGTTCCTTTGGGGGTTCAGCTTCTGCAGGCTGCAAACTGTGCACAATGTCCTGCGTGGTCCCCTCGGTGCTTGTGGCCACCATGGTTGTGGCCCGCTGAGGTACTTGAGACTGCTCCGTGGTTAGGGTTTGAGGGCGATTGTCATTTCCCTCAACCCTTGCCGCAATTAGGGCCTCCACGTGGTCAATGACTTCTTGGCCAAGATTCGGCAGGTTCCTCCTTGCCCATCTTGCTGCCACCTCAAAACGAGACTGCCAGTCCCTGACCAGTAGTTTTGAAATGTCCATCAACAGAGGCTCCAACTCCGCCTCATAGTGGCCTTGAAGGATCAGCAGCGAAGTGTAACCCCAATTTTCTGCGTTCCCCTTGATCAGGTCCAAGGTGTCCTCTGATGGGGATGCTGGTCTGATCATGGTGGTCAGGATCTCCACCATCCTCGCGATCATCCTGGGCTTGGGGTTACCCGGCTTGGGTGCCACATTCTGCAAGTGATGCACCACCTTGATGAGGGAGTGCATCTTCCGCACTAGGGCCCGGAACTTCGGGTCCGCTGGTTGGCGCAGGATGTGGTCTGTCCCTTGAGCCCGTGGAGGAACGGGTGCCCGAGGCGGCCTCTGGTAGCCTTGACGGACTACCGCCGCGTAGGAGCGAGATTGCGGACCGTCATAGCGGGAAGGTCTGGGTGGAGGCACTGGCCGGTTAGGGAAGGGTTTTCCCCGTCCCCCTCCAGATCTGAAAGGGGCGGGAGGTGCACTCGCCCTCCACCCGTCCCGTCTCCACATCCCTGCGGAGTCCCCTCTTTGTAATTTGTCTTGTTTTTGTAAAATAAAAAAGTTTTTCTTAAACAACGAAATAAAACTTCCTATAAAATGAATTTGTTTTTAAATTTTTCAAAATAAAAGTCTTAAAATGAATTGTCTTTGTCTTGTCCTAAATGTAAATCAACTTATTCTCAGTTGTTTTAAAATAAAAAATAAAATCAAAATATCAAATTCCTATAAAATCAAATGGCTTTCAAAATAAAATGCTTCCTCAAAAAAATGCCTTGCTCAAAAACAAAGGAAGGTGTGCCCACACGACGTTTCGGCCAATAGCGGCCTTCCTCAGGTGTATGGCACACTGAAAAACTCAAAAAGTGAGTGGAATGATTGGCTGCAATGCTGTCCCTTAGGCGATCAGGTTAGAAATGGCTCTCTCCCTTCCGTTCGCCTTTTATAACCTTTGTTATAATCGTGTTTTAATTTTCGCTTTAGTATTTTGTTTTTGCTTTTGGCTTTAGAATTTCCCTTTTTAACCCTTAAAATGCTGTATAAAATTGAATAAATGAATTTAAATCCCTATTACCATTAATTTTAACCCTATATTTATTAATTTTATTATGTCCCCATGAATTTGATTCTGTATAATGTGTTTTTAATTGAAATGAATTGTTGAATGTATGTATTTTAACCCTATGAATTCCCAGATCAAATTAGACGTATTCCCCTATGTTTTTTAATCAATTTTAACATGTTTATAAACCCAATTAATTAATTATTTATATTTATTCCCAAATGTATATGAAATTTTTATCTTTATATAATGACCATATAAGGGGTGGGGTTAGGGTTAGGGCCTGGGGTTAGGGTTAGGGTTAGGGTTAGGGTTGGGGCCTAGGGTTAGGGTTAGGGTTAGGGCCTAGGGTTAGGGTTAGGGTTAGGGCCTGGGGTTAGGGTTAGGTTAGGTTTAGGGTTGGGACATTGGTTAGGGTTAGGGCCTAGGGTTAGGGTTAGGTTAGGTTTAGGGTTGGGATAGTGGTTAGGGTTAGGGCCTAGGGTTAGGGTTAGGGTTAGGTTTAGGGTTAGGATAGTGGTTAGGGTTAGGGCCTAGGGTTAGGGTTAGGTTAGGTTTAGGGTTGGGATAGTGGTTAGGGTTAGGGCCTAGGGTTAGGGTTAGGTTAGGGTTAGGGTTGGGATAGTGGTTAGGGTTAGGGCCTAGGGTTAGGGTTAGGGTTAGGTTTAGGGTTAGGATAGTGGTTAGGGTTAGGGCCTAGGGTTAGGGTTAGGTTAGGTTTAGGGTTGGGATAGTGGTTAGGGTTAGGGCCTAGGGTTAGGGTTAGGTTAGGTTTAGGGTTGGGATAGTGGTTAGGGTTAGGGCCTAGGGTTAGGGTTAGGTTAGGTTTAGGGCTAGAGATGGGATTTGGTTAGGGTTAGGGTCTAGGTTAGGTTTAGGCATCCAAATAAGGGATTGCAATGAATTCAATTAAATCTCAAATTAAGGCCAAATGGCTCCCTAGTACCCAGCCAATAAATCCATCTCCGCTCCCTCTTTTTCCGTTCCCCATCACTCCAATTAACATTTCCCTGTAGTCCAGCCATTCTCACTGCTTCCAAACCGTGGATTAAAAAATGATGAACTAATGGTGTTTCCACTTCTTTCTGGTTCCTTATGTTATGTCTGTGTTGAACCATTCGTGTCGATAATGAATTTTTTGTCTCC
>NC_089523.1:2492500-2527500 GCF_963924715.1 Thunnus thynnus
GTACGGATCCTTTAAGATTAGAATCAGGACAGGATCAACTTTATGATTAGTTAAAGGATAAATTTGTTTTATTGCAACTTGGTTCTTATTTTTGTCCCTTCTTTCTATCAGTTAGAAGAATTTGCAGTGTAATGTGTACTTTAAGATCTGGAAACATGGCAGTATCTCTATAATACAGTCAGATATTGCAAGAAGCACAAGCAGTTAGACAATCAGTTGTAAAACAAACAGTTTATCCAGATCATCTACCACTTTATTTGTAGGTCATACTAAAAGTGAGAGCACCCAAGATGTAAGTAATAATCCCTCATTACACAGGAAAACTGTGAAGGTCACAGTTAAAACAGGGAGTGTATGGATGTTTCCAACAGACAGTTTAGGTAACCATTTCACTGTTTCACTGTTCTTCTTCTTTTCCATATAAGTTTGTTTAAAACCTGTCTGATCCCCTGACTGTTTATCTTTCTTTAAAATGATTTACATCTAATGCTCACTGCAGGAAAAACTGTATCTTTAATGAGGTGAATTGAAAACTCCCCTCCACTCAAAAAATGTCTTTTTCTTCATGTTCCTTCAGTTGGAGTTATTCTCTTCTCTGTGCCGAATGATGTATGTGCAGAGTTTGTTTTCACATTCATCTGCCAAAGGAGGAAAGTTTCTCTGTGCTCAACAAAAATCTGAGTTTAACATGTATACCTACAAGCATGATTTGTGACATCACAACTAGTTTGGAGCCAATCGTGGTCCAGTATGCAACTTACACAAGTGTGATGTGCAAACTTGAAGCCTCCAGTGCACATACAGTGAAAATGGAGTTTCCAGTGAAGTAGAAGACATCTTGTTTCCAGCCATTTAACTTTTGAAATGAAATATAGATTCTGTATTTTTACATGAGTGAGAGGAAGGAGATGTCATTTTAAAGGACTTGGCTAGCGATTTTCTGTATTTTTCTTATTATCAACAAATCTCTGCCGAGCAAAACTGACAATGAAGTCATCCTACTTACAAGTACTGTGTGTATCTAAAGCCCAATATATTGTATTCCTCTGTGCTCTAGTCAAAGTCAAGTCAAGTCAAATTTATTTATATAGAACATTTCATACGGCAGGCGTAAACTCAATGTGCTTAAAAACAAATAAAGATCATACATAACGAATATATTACATCAACATTACATATATAAAACAAATAAGACAAAACAAATAAGATAAAACATAAAATAAGATGTTATATATACATTGTTAAAAGAAATAACAATAATAATACTGTTCCTAAAAAGAAGGTTTACCAATTAACCTAACTAAAAGCTTGTGAAAAAAGATATGTTTTAGTCTGCTTTTAAAGGAAGACACTGTTGTAACAGACCTGAGTTCATGTGGTAGAGAATTCCAAGGAGTAGGACCATAATGGCCGAAGGCACCATGAGCTGATTTAGTATTTATTCTAGGTATGGTGAGGAGACCTTTATTTGATGATCTCAAGGGTCTATCTGGCGTGTATTCAGAGAGCATGTCAACAATGTAGGAGGGAGCTAGGCCATTCATAGCTTTAAAAACCATAAGAAGTATTTTAAAATCAATTCTTTGCTTTACTGGGAGCCAGTGAAGAGAGATTAAAACAGGAGTGATGTGTTCACACCCTCTGGTTTTGGTTAATACTCTGGCTGCAGCATTCTGAATAAGCTGGAGTTTATTAAGCGTTTGCTTTGCCAGTCCAGCAAAGAGTCCATTACAATAGTCTAGTCGACTGGAAATGAATGCGTGGACCAACTTTTCAGAATCAGACTGTGACAGGAAAGATCTGACTTTGGATATATTTCTAAGATGATAAAAAGCAGATCACACTGAAGTTTTTGACATGCTCACAGGGTTTTACTGATAGGGGAGTTAACAAAGAGTTAATCTGGTGCCTCAAAGCCTTCGGACCTGCTAAAAGAATCTCCGTTTTGTCTTCATTTAACTGCAAGAAATTTTTGGCCATCCAATATTTAACTTCAGTAATGCACTGGATGAGATCATTCACTGGGTTAAGGTGGTTGGCAGAAACAGATATACATAACTGTGTGTCGTCAGCATAGGACTGATATGATATGTTGTATTGTTGAATGATGGACCCAAGTGGGAGTATATACAAATAAAACAGTAGAGGGCCAAGAATTGACCCTTGAGGGACTCCATATGGAACGCTGACTACATCTGATTCAGTTACCAACAGCAACAGAGAAAGATCTACCAGTAAGGTAAGAGGAAAGCCAGTTAAGAACAGTGCCTCTAAGGCCTAAACAGTGTTCAAGGCGCTTAAGAAGTACCACATGGTCAACTGTATCAAAGGCTGCAGTGAGGTCGAAAAGTACTAAGACAGTAACTTTGTGGTTGTCAGAGCTAATTTTAAGATCATTCACAACTCTGACCAGGAGCTCTACCATTGTCCTCCGGTGATGAAGTCCACAGTCGAGGGCGTTTGTCAGAAGGAGAGTTGGCTCTAGAGCTGGAGTTGCTGCACAGAAATCTGCACCTTTTGGAAATAATGCTAGGTGTAACTTTGCGTTTTCCATCAGCACAGTCCACATTCAGCAGCAGCGAAGGCGACTGTGGGAGAGCAGCCAAAGGAGTAAAGAAGTTACACAGCTCCAACTCTGTGGAATCATCCTGGGAGTCATAAAGAGGAAGGGACAGTCTTTTCTTGCCCTTAACTACTGAGGCCCATGTGGAACAGCCAGGAGATGGGTCAACTGTGTCATGGCGATTTACCTTCAGCGTTAAACTGGTGGACACAGGAAGCTCCAGCGAGGCTGGCCGGGAGCCGAGGTCAGTCTGCCGCTGGAGAAGGACAGAGATGAGCTGCTCGATGGAGACCAGTTCACCCTTGATCTCGGAGATAAACGAGGAGGTGACCATGCTTGGAAGTACGGTATATCCTCGGTTTCATCTCTAGACCCCCATTGTTGTTCAAAAACTATTAAAAACACGTCAATGAGCCACACCGCTGCACTGGGTAACATGTTCCTTTGCCCTTGAAGACAGTGATCACCGTAGCTTGTTTAGAAATGGCTCAAAAAAGTAATAACTGCAATAAGATATTAACTCTCAGGAGAGAGGCTCCTGGTACAGCAGACGCCACTGCGCAAGCGCAAGAACACAGTTCAGTTTACAGAGCTTTGCTAGCTTGTTGTGCTACATAACACAACCTCTTGACTTCATACTGAATCTCTCTGAGAAATGTGTAATGTAGTATTTAAAATCAGTTTGTACTACTCAGTTTCTTCTGTGTCTCTGCAGGAGCTTTTTTCAAGTCTGAAAAAAACAAAACTTGATAATGACATTTTCATTGAATGTTCAAAACCTTTTTTGATTTTGAAATGAAACATTGCAGTTTTTTACGTGCACTTGTTTTTGTACATGCTGTTCCTTGGGCTAACCCCTCTAGTTTATAGCTGTGGATTTCCCCTTTGAGGTGGAAAACTATGGGAGACATGATAGTGTGGAATACCACACACAGACACACTGTATCAGCCCATATGAATTCCCAAATGCTTTTTATGTATATTAACATTTATGTATTGATGATTCTTCAACTCACTGCATTTCCATTAATGTACAATATTTATTTATGATTCCTCAACTCGTGTTATTTCCATCTCCCATGTTTGTGTCTCAACCAGATACAAAATGACAAGGCAGTGAGGATAAGAGGTGGGGGATGGCAGTGAAGTGATGAGTTTTTTTTTCATTGTTGCCATCCCTCCTCCTCCCCCCGTCACTTTCCTCCCTTTAAATCTGTCACCCACTACATGTCTGGACAACGGGGGAGGAGGTGGGGGGGTTTGGGGGATGGGGCTAGAATCAAATTCTCTTCGCCTCCCCGTCTCTGACCTGAATCTCACTGGGGCCCACAGTAACAGCTCAGAGAGAGAGATGAGGAGGAAGAAGAAGGGGTGTACAAAAGAATTGAGTGGAAGAGGGAGGGAGGTAGGGAGGGAGGCTGAGAGTGAGGAATCAAGTGAGACATGGAGAGGGGGAGAGACAGAGTGAGTTGAGGAAGTTGGGGAGAACTATATAAGACAGTGTGTGTGTATGTGTGTGGCAGTGGAGGGGGGTGGTACTTGAAATCACTTGAGTGCTATGTGGAAGAAGTTGGAGAAAATATTGCGGAAAATAGAAGAAAATATAAGTCCAACAGTAAACATGTCATCTCTCCTTCCCATGATTCCCTCACCCCTCAGCACCAAGTCAAAAATACATGAAGAAGATCAAGTTTATAAACTTCTTATGTAAAAATGCAAATGGATTTTGTTGGGCTGTCTCAACTGTATGACCACCATTTCTGTTGTTGCAGTCATCATCTTGGTCGACTGTGCAAATGATGCAGTCCTATTCTGCCCAACCGGTTATGAAGTAAGACTCCATTTACACCTGCTTTTAACATTTCATCTGTATGTGAATATGGATTTTTTTAAGCGAGTGTAAATGCGCACAGAACGTAATGCTGTCAGTGATCTCAGCCAGACCATTTATGGAACTTGTCAAACTGCCTGTTTAAAAGCTACAGATGGGTCCTTCCTCCAAAAAAGAAAAATAAATAGAGTCTATACAGCAGTGACACTTTAAGTGACCTCTATGACATGCAATATCAGGGTCATGTGACGAGCTAGCACTTACTCTGATCGTATTCTTACATTAACATTAGTCCAGTTAGCGAGGTTACTGAAAAGTAGTCTACAGATGCTTCAACCTGGTTCCGTATGTCACATGACCCCCTTGCATGTTGAAGTGGTCCCTTGAGGGTATCCTACATTGCTTCCCTTGACCAGAGATGCATCATGTTTGATAACATGTGACAGCACCGCCGACCTAATTAGGATATTTACAGTCACAATGTGGGTAGAACTGATATCAGAATGCTTAAATATCAGGTTTGATTTCAAAGGCCCATCACCAGATTATCCAGACAATGTCTCCAGATACAGATCACATGTTAATATGCTGGTTATGGACTCCTAGAGCCTTGACTGTTAATGCAGCCCACACCAAGATGAGCTGTCCGATCACCAAGATCAGACAACTGATCTTGGCGTGGCCTTTAGTCTCTCTAATGTGTTCATCTTACTTTGGATTGTTCTGCACCAAACTAACCTCGCAAGCCAGCCTCTGTCCATCCTCCATCTGTCCATCCATCCATGTATCCATCCATCCATCCATGTACCCATCCATCCATCCATCCACATTCTGTATTTGCTTGTTCCTGCTAATATGTTCATATTTAAGTTGAACTAGAATGCAGTTCTTTCACTTTGACTACTATGATATTCCATTAAATTTCACCTAAATTGCCCAGACTACCTCCAGTGCTGCTGCAGAGGGACTCTATATATTAACCTACATGTATATTTTATGCAGTCATGGGTATAATTTATATACAGTATGCACAATAGGATTATTAGTATTTCAATTCATTACTGCAAAATACATTTCCCTGCAGGACAGCTGTATATTTTAGATGAAAGCCTTATTTTAACTCCTGTTGCCTCTGCTCACCACCTCCCTTCCTCTCTCTCTCTCTCTCTCTCTTTCTCTCTTCTGCTCTCTCGCCCTTAGTCCTTGTCCGTATAGTTCATGGTGTCATATCTGGACCTGCAGCATCCCTAATTAGTGAATTTCTCGTCGAACAAATGTGTGTGTATATGTGTGTGAGAGTTAGACAGAGACATCCAGCAGATCCCTTTCACTACTAAAGAGTGAGTGAATTGGACAGAAGTCATGCAGAGAGGAAGGACGGCCTCCCTTGAATAGTCACACACACTCAAATACAGTAACACACACATACAAACACACACACACATACGGTCTCTGTCTTTCACTCTCCACATCTCTTATAAATACGCACACATGCACACACATTCAAACACACAGACTCAATTCATACAAAAGCAGATCCTCTCCTGCAGACCCTCTCCTTATCATGGACAAGTAAGAAAAGTTAACGACTGTGTCTGGAAATAAAATCGAAACAGCCACATACTCCCCTAACAATGTAAATCAGATCATAAAAAAAAGATGATTCTGGTTTATAAAATTTGGATCTACTTTGGGCCATCATTGCAATCAGAAAATATAAAAAAGGATGAAAAGGATGGATTTGTCTTAAAACAACAGTCAGGTGTCCATATGAACAGTGAAAGAGCTTTTCCTCACTGTAATCATTCCTCCTGTACATACTGTCTGTTAAAAAGGTCCCCTTCAAATGTGCTTTCAATGTAAGTGATGGGGGACAAAATCCACAGTGTATCCACACAGTCATTTAAAAGTTGATGTGAAGTTTATATGAGGCTTCATCAGTCTGAGTTAGTCATATCAAGTGGATATCTGACACATTTAGTCTTTTTAGTATCAAATTCCTTCTTTGTGTTTCCTCAGACAGTGTTTCCCTGTTGAGCTGCGGTGGAAGTAAAGTAACAAAAAGAGGAACTTTGGCACTAAAAAGACTGTAACGTTGAAAGATATCTACTTGATTTGACTCATTTAGACGCTGAAGCTTCATATTAGCTTCAGATAAACTTTTAAATACATTTTTTCACAGAAGGAGGACTGTGGATTTTTTCATTGTAAGTGCATTATGAAGGGATCTCCTAATGGTCAGTATGAACAGGAGGAATTATTTCAGCAAGAAAAACATGTTTCAATGTTCATTTGGGTTCCTAACTGTGAACCTGTCCTTTAACACTATACTCATCAGGATCATTGGGAAGTTGTTGGCTTGTGTATAACCTGATTGTCTGACTCCCTGTGTTTTCATGTTACTGTTATGGAATTTTCCATCTTTAGGGGTTACAAATTGGGTTACATTGGGTCAAGCCTGGGCCTTAAGGTCACACTGTATTTCTTAAGCAGGAAGAAGACATTCTCTCCTCTCCTTGAGACTTCAGAACCCTCTCTGTCTGTTTTGGGGAAAGCAGAAACCTCTCTGATAAAGGGAAAATCAGTATTGCCACGGTTACCAAAGTCGGAGAGGGCCTTCCTAGACAACACAGATAGGTGAATGCGTAGATTCTATTGACGCAATCAGACGTTTGAACCAGAATGTGCTGACAGTGACCTGAAGTTCCATGCAACATGACCTGAACTAACATGGGTAAAATGCAAGACTTGTGTCCGCTTTTCCCCATTGAGGTGCTGACCATCGCTCAAAATATCCACAACAGTTACCACATTCTGAAATCTTACTTTGGTGATTAGCTACAATGTCATCGTAACCAATAGAACTGTTTGCCAAAACTATGAAAATAAGATCCAAGTTGTAACAAACCGGAGGTATCCTTTTAAGGAATAGTTCAACATTTTGGGAAATACACCCAGATGACAAAACTGATATGTTGTGTGTTAAGCATAGAGTTGGAGTCAGGATATGGTTAGCCTAGCTTAACATAAAGATCGTAAGCAGGGGGAAAAACTGGCCTGGCTATGTCCAAAGTTCTGAAATACACCTGCCAACACCTCTAAAGCTCACTAATTAAAATGTTGCACTACAAACTCATTTTTAGATTTCTGTTTCATGAACTAACAAGATACAACATGTTGATTAGTGAGCTTTACAGGTGTTTTTGGAGCACATCTCAATCTCAGAAAGAAAGTGAATAAGTGCATTTCCCGCAAATGTCTTTAAACTAGGATGAAGATTAACATGTTAAGCTCATGTGTGTTTAAAATGCCCCGCTCTTGTTCCTAAAAGCCATAGATTGCGTGTGCGCGTGTGTGTGTGTGTATGTGTGTCAGTGTGCATTCAAATGAGGGTGTTATCTCCTTAGACAGGGTGCTCAGGGCCTTGCCTTGCCACCCTCTGATCACTATCTTCCTCCCAGTTGTCCCCTTCATCCCTCCCTCCTCACTCATTCAAATTCTTGCCCCAACACTTTCCCCTCCCTACTTGCTTGTACCACACACACACACACACACACACACACACACACACACACACACACACACACACGTTTGAATTATTGCACTTGTGAGGCCCTCCATGGCTCCAAAAGTATTTCAACCCAATAGATAGACAGATAGATAGATAATTCTGTTGGATGGATTGAGATTCATTTTTCTACAAACAATAATGGTGCACAGAGGATGAATCCTAATGACTTTGGTGATCTTGTTAACAAACATATTCATGAAACAGGCAAAAATAAACTTCAAAAATGAACTGAATAATGTAAAAGCTGAAGCAAAAGAAAAAAAACCAAATAAACAAATAAAATCTGCAGCCTCGCAAAAAAATCTGCCACCTAATCTCTTTCTACTGACCAGTGAAAGGCATTTTACCTTTCTAGCCTCACCTAACTGGAACCTACCACCTGCTCAGGTAAGCACAAGGTGAGATAAACAGACAGTTTTCACCATCGCTGATGGAGCATGTTTACTCTCTCCGACAGAGCAGCTGATCTACCCCTAACATCACAGGAAGAACAACTGAAAAATAATATACATATATATCACACACTCAGTGGGCTGACCACTCTTAATTGTTATAATATTGTGAAACAAAAATGTAACTAAAAATAAGATTGACTAGTTGGCGAGCTGCTAACTTCCTAGCCCGCCTGGCCTAGCTAACATTACTCAGTCACAACAGCTCCCACAGCTTCTATTTTCTGTCAGCTGTTCTGTTAACTTCCCTCTGCCATTTTGTTCACCATTGTGCACCATTTTGTTCAATGAAGTTGTTAAAGTGAGTAGAATAAAGCTCCCCAACCTAACGAGCTTGATAACAGTCAGTTAGATTAGCTCAGTCAGTAACTTCCCACAGTTTGTTCAAAAGACATTTGCAACATTACCTCCTGTCTCACAATTGTCTGAAAGCTATTTGCATTTGATAAACCAGTGTTAGCTAACAATAAGCTAAATAAAATCTAGAGTGTGGCAAAGACTTGATATGGATGCCCTGTTTAAGTGTTTGCATTACTTTTACTCCCTTTACAAAGGTATTTTTAACAAAATTAGCACAAAATATTGCAGTTGTTTTTCTTAGAATTTGCTAATATAAAAGTAATACACATTTCTCAACTTACCCGTTCTCCTAGAAGCAGCAGGGCAGATGGTGGCACACTGGCAGGGATGTTAACTACTTGCTTCAAAATTATGGAACATTTTTTATAGGGCACTGTTCCACTCTCTTCCTTCTCTGCAATTTCTGTCCAAAGACGACTTTGTTGTAGATGTTATTGTCATTACACATTGCACACATACCTTAAGAAAATTTGGAAACAATAAAAAAGCAGGATCTGAACCCCGTGCCCCTTCCCGTAAAATGTTCGCACTCAGTTCTCTACTTTAATATTGATTAAATGTTGGCATTTCAATCATGAAACCTAACCATAATACAATGTTGATTCAATGGCATATTTTCAACATTTAAACTATTAAAGGGTTGATCCATCATGGATCCATCAACCCTTTTGACCATGACTCAATACTGAATTAACAGTTTTTGCTATCTGGGTTGCTCTTCTGTGAAGCAGTTTTTACTGCAACAGAGGAGGCTGAAGTGACATAGCTAAAAGGTACAATAATGTCCTCCGTTTTGGACTCTCTGACTCTCTGTCCTCTCAAAGGTCAGCGATGGTTAGCAGCAAGTTATTGCTATTGGTCAACACAAATTTGCGGGTCAAAGTTCACAAAACTTGAACTTGATGTAAACAATCTGCATAGATTAATTTGACCCTACTGAAGCAAAATCTACTGATCGTGGCGATTCCATTGGAATTAATTGAATTAGTTGCTAAAATTTGCCATTTTAAATCATGGCGTGTCCTTAATACTGTGCTGTTGACAATTAACAGCTAAATGTGCCAGTTCACTCACAAATCACCTGTTTAGACTTTGAATGCCTCTAATTTGATGCTTTTATATTAAGAATTTACATTTGATAGTCAAATAATGTAGTTTATTTATGCTGCTTCACATGTTAAAGTACAAAGATACAAATTGTACCACAACCATGGTAGTAAAATGCCTTTTAAGCTGCAGAGATGCCAGCAATACACTACATGAAGGCCAATTAATCAACATTATTGAGTGTGTGTGCTGGCATCTCCCATAACTCTTCTAACCTTAGCTACAGTCTATCCCCACAGTTGACTATGAAGTATATAGTTGCAGTGAATTGATAGTTTACTATGAATAAAGACAGTACACTGTTAGAGTGTTACAAAATATGGTGTGGCTGCTGAAGCGCTGCACATATGAAGGATGGTTTAAAGGTAATACAGCAAGAGACCACTATATACTGTAGTGTGATTCCCTTGACCAGGTGTGTGTGTCTGTGTGTGTGTGTCAGGCTATGAATTTTATTACAGCTCCAAAATAGACTGTGGCCCCAAAGCCCAAGCCTCTACACATCTTCAATTTCAAAACGGTGGAGAGAAGAGGAAGAGCGAGGAGGTGGGGGGAGAAAAAAAATGAATACGATGCCATGAAAAAAAAAAAGGGAGAAGGGCCCAAAAGAATGGCAGTAAAGGGGAGGAAAATGAAAGCGAGCTGATTCAATCTTCAAGCACCTTACAAGCGTTTGCGTCAGGTTTCTTGTTTAAAAGGAGAGGTCGGTGAGAGGATGTGGAGGAAGAGAAAGAGAAGTGTGGGGGGGGTGGGTGGGTAATGTCCACGACTCCTCCTGGTTTTCTCCGTCTCTCTCTCTCACATTCATTCCTTCTCTCTGTCTCTCTTTTTCCAAACTGTAGTGAAAAGATTAAATTGTTTACGAGTGCGAAGCGCGGCTAGCTCGAGCGGATGAGCCAAGAGCGACAGAGATAGACATTCTAATTCGCGGCTGTACTTAGTGCCGGGGTCCCTGTGTGCAACCACTAATTCTTTTATCTGGCTGCAACACTCCGGGCTTCAGCCACATTCAAAAAAAAGATTTTATATATATATATATATATATATATATATATATATATATATATATATATTTTTTTTTTTTTTTTTTTTTTTGTATATATATATATATACTGAGGAAGACCAAGAAGAAGAAGAAGAAGGAGGGATTGAGTGAGGAGGGGGAAGAAAAAAAATGAATGGGGAAAAAATACTGTTTTTTTTTTTTTTAACTGTACAACTGATAAAATAATCTGTACTTGAATACTTGATTTCATTTTTTTCCCGCCTCCCCCCCATTCTCGTCACCCCCCAATCTCACAAAGAAGGGCCGTCCGAGTGCAGTCTTAACCCTTTATCTTGACTGAGCAGAAAGACACTGCCAGCATCTCTGTCTATGTTGGGCTTCGGGGTGGGGAGGGAGGGGGGGGTTCTGTGTGAGAGCTTTCGAGAGCGTGTGTGTGTGCAAGTCGTATGTGTAGGCTATGTGTTAGTATGTGCTGGGATTGAAAAGCCTGATGAAAGACGGACGGACTATAGGATGTGTGTGTGTGTTCGTGTGTGTCTGCAAGGCGAGTGAGGTGGGGGGATACAGCATGGAGAAGAATTACTGTTATCTCCCAGGCAGAAGAGGGAAGAGGGGGGGAGATAAGAAACTGCTGCAGCCGACAGAGAGAGAGAAGGAGAGAGAGAGAGAGAATCAGGCGTGTGAGAAGTCGTGTTTCGATGGGGGCCGCCGTTGTAAATTTGCAGGATATTCAGAGCGAGCTAGCCCTGCTTGTGTGACTGCATCCATCTCTCTCTTTTCTTTTTTTTTTTTTTTCAACCAGAGGTCTGCTCTCCTGATAGTGGCATTGTGCGCACCGCACTGTATAGAAAGCTCATCAGTGCTGGTTGCCTATTGGGGCGTTATCGGACCTAGTAAGGTAACTGCACGCTTATAGACTGCACCCAGATAATGGGGGGCAGAAGAAAAGAGATAAAGAGGGGGGGACCTCTTCTCATTAACAGCTATCTACTGCACTGCAGACACTGGGCTATATTGAGTGGTTCCTATGCCGGGCATAAATTAAAATGCACCCACAGAGAGGAAGTGGAGGGGAAGGGTGGAGGGAGTGAAGAAGAGGAGGAGTGTTGTAAATGACATAGAAGCAGAAGGGTGGGGCATGAAGGGGGGCTGGACAGTGGAGTCCCCTCAAATCTCAGACTGGATTCACTCTGACTGTCCACAGATCAGAGGAGAAACATGATGTGTATGTACCAACAGGCAAATGGATCAGCTGATTGATAGATCCAAAATGTCAGCATGAGTTGGTACACATGGGACTTAATAGAGATATACAGAAAATGTTCTGGTAGACTGTTTCACACAAACAATGCCCACATTGTATCCTTCTTATTCTTTCCTGTAAACCCCCTAACAACCATCCTATTGTTTTTTTTTAATAAACTAAGTGACAGCCGCCATGGCTGAGTGCTGAAGCCAGGGTCATGTGCTTTAAGCTGCAATTTCACTTATGACCATCACATGCTGCCTCCAACAGTGATATTACTGTATTCAAACTTTCCGGACTTGTCTCTCCAAAAAACAGACAAACAAACAAAAAAACACATCAAGCTTTAAAGCTGCATCATCCAGTTGGTCCATGTTGGGGTTTTTTTGTTTGTCTTTGGCCTCTTGGGCACAGAGCTCCACACCAAGTTTCAAATTACACACATTTTGACATTATGGCCTGTAACATCTACAGATTTAATTCATTTATTAGCTCTGTTTTGGTCTTTACCAACTCCTGAGAAAAATATCTGGCTCTAGTTGTGAAATACTTCACTATGTTCACCAGCTAGTCTCTAACTGTATCTGTCTGCTGTTTAAGGCTGGGCATGGAGTGTAAAGTTATCAGAACTTTTTCAACTGTCTGCAGCTAATATGCTCCATATAGCTTTGTGAAACTATAGTAGATTTGTTGTGGCTTTGGTCCTCCGTAAAGCAGGCCACAAACTTTTCAGAGGCATCTTTCACAGGTTGATGAATTGATGCTCAAAAGACCGATTTTGGGTGAATTATGCTTTTACACATGTTGTATTTATGCATATGTTAATGTGCTATTGCTTCTTATTTTTGACCTGACAGATATACTGAGACACCAGATGAATACACCATGATGCTGTGATGCCCTGAGAAAAACCAGGCTGTGTTGAATCAGATTTGTGCACATTAGTCCAGACTTCCTTACAGTAAAAATGACAGTTGTAAAAATAATGAAAATAATGCTTGGGCTGATTTTGTTATGGATTGTGGAGTGTCCATTGGCCATGAATGACAACATCAATGAACCATGCAGGCTTGCAAGTACAGTGAGTGAGCAGGTGATTTAAAATGTGTTGATATAACGCAAGAGAAAATACTGTTTTAAGGTGCTTGAAACAAAACTTCAAACACTGGGCTATAAATCCTGCCCAGGGGTGCACCAACCCCTCAACATCATTACGTCCATCTGAATCCCTAGTGACATACGTTTTGCCTGATTATAGAGGGCCGCATCCCCAGTCTGTGCTCAGTGAGGTTTACATATCAAACAGGTAATCTCCAAGCCAGTTGTCGACTCAGAGGCTAAGAGTTCAATCTGGCCTGAAGTGCTGTTGGGGGGGGGGTTGGGGGTCTGGCAGCTTGCCTGTCTGCATATTGATACCGCTGCAGCACTTGTTTTATGGCGACAGTGGTTGTGTCCCCACTCACACTCTGACTCTGGGTCTGTTTTTCTCTTGTGCTGTTCAGGGACACAGCGAAGAGGAAGGGAAACGCAGTCAGCCTTGAAAAGAGCTAAAAAAAAAACAAAAACAAAAAAAAAACAACTGTCTTTCCAGACCCCTCCTCCCTTCCATCATCTCTGCTGACACACACGTGGATGCTGGCCGAACCCATACTGACACACTGACACATGGTGCACTTTTAGAGTGTGTGCATGCATGTGTGTGTGTGTGTGTGTGTGTGTGTGCGGACAAGACAATCATCAGCTGACAGAGCCCAAGTCTTCCTGATAAACCAGCTCTCTCTCTCTCTCCTACCCTCTCCCTTTCTTCTCCTTGCTCTCTTGCTTGCCTCCCTTCACAATAGAGTCTGCGCCTTCATTTGCATGGTGCAATTGGCTCTCGGCGGCGGTGTGTTGTGGCCAGACAAGTGTAGCATTACGGGGGAACAAGTTACCATGGGGGAAGGTTAATACAGACAATAAGGGAGGCAGATAATGGGAATTGGGTTCCTGTTTTTCAAACCTCTTATCGGCCCCGGCGCGAGAAATCAGGCCCCTGCTTTGAATAAAGAGGTGGGGGTATTTAAAGGGCCAGCTCTGTCAAGAACGCTGCTGTCATGTCCCTACACGGCCGTGTTTTTTTTTTTTTTTTTTTGAATTTTAATTTTTATTAGGCTTGGTACATGGCGTACATATATTATTGTTTCCAGAATACAGGAACAGATGACACATGTTTTATATTATATTATGGAGGCAGACTCAAGTACATAAATCCAGTAAAAATAAATAAATAAATAAATCCAGCAGAAAAACAAACAAAAGAACAACAGAGGGAAATCATATGTCATACATATATCTTGAGTCATACTTCAGGATCACATAGACCACATGGACCTATCTTCCATTTTAGCCCAGAACTGTTCACAGGGAGATACCCCTTCCTCCTGATCACCACTTATTCTACTAAGCATACATTCGCAAGATGCTATTTCCACCATTGCATTAACCCATTCTAACTCAACAGACTGTTATTATATGCACAATAATAACAGAAAATGCACACTTGGTCGGTCCCCAAGTAAACATAACTTTGGTCTTTAAGGGATTTTTGAACCAAACCAACTACTTAAAATTTCTAATACTTGGATCCAGAGTGGTCTGACCAAACTACCTTCCCATATTCCCACATTCCCACAGTGTAGGAAAGTTCATATTTCAGTCTAACATTTCCAACACAAATTTTTGCTCAACAACTTAATTCTGTGGAATCTCTATGGTGTTTGATAGTATCTCTGCAGTATCTTATATTGTGTGAGCTTTCCCCTCGCTTTTTTCACATATTTGCCACAACCGGCCACAATTTTAGACCATTTGTCACCTTCAGTTTCCTCTCCAAGGTCCCTCTGCCATATCATATTTTCACATTAACAGACTCATTACTCAAGAAGGAGTTAGTTGTTTTATAAAATTGTGAGGCTTTGCGGTTTTCCCTTGGTAGTTCCAGATAGTTTATAATTGTGTTATCAGCCACATTATAAGACTTACACATAATACAACTTCTTATCTTTAAGTGCTTCCAGAAATTTCCTTTTCCTACCAGGTGAAATCGCTCTAATAGATTATTGTATGACAGGAATACACCATTCTCATATAAATCGCCAGTAGTGCTTAAACCACAGGAATGCCACTGCTTCCAATACACGGTATTTTTTCTGACACAGATTGCGGGGTTGTGCCATAGTGAAGAGTATCTTTGTACATTATGTGTAAGTTTGAACATTTAATGAATCATATTCCAGACATCTCTTGAGTATAAAGGAACTGGGTTTGTAATATTAGGAGCAGTTTGAGAGCGGTTTGAGTATTTCGTTAGGATTGAATGGTGAACACAGCTTATGTTCAATATCCATCCAGTCTGCTTTATCCTCTGCCACATCCCAATATTTTGCTATTTTAGCTATTTCAAAAGATAAATGGTGCAATCTAGGGTCAGTGGGCCCAACTCTCCTTATGGGTACATAGCTAAAATTTAATTGTTGGCTTTTCCCATTCCACAAAAAATGCTGATATATATATAATATTAATTATATAATCAAATTGCTTAAAAATAGTAGACAGTATCTCGATTAGGAGCACCATAGTAACGCAGTTAACTTGAGGAGCAACTGTCATTTTTATAATGCTAATTTTTCAGCATAATGTAAGTTTGATCTTCTTCCACTTTTCTAGGTTTATTTTAATCTTTTGTAGTAGTGGGATCAAATTTAGCATTGTCATTTCCCCTGCATCCTGAGAGAATTTAATGCCGAGGTATTTCATTCCCTTGTGGATCCACTTAAAGTTGAATTTTTCTACCATGAATGAGAGACAAAATTTGGAAAGGGGCATTGCCTCAGATTTATTCCAATTGATAGCATAACCTGATAGTTTTGTAAAATATTGGATGGTTTCCATCAGATGTGCTTGGAAGCCAAGGTGTCAGATATCACTGCTAGAATGTCGTCTGTGTAAAGTAATAGCTTATATTCTTTATCCCCTCCCTTGACCCCTCTAATGCCAGGGTGTGCCCTAATAGCAACTGCCAGTATCTTTAATAAAATTATGAACAGTAACAAACTTAATGAAGACCCTTGGTGTGTCCCTCTAGAGAGGTAAAAGAAGACACCACTCCGTTTGTTATTACTACAGCCTTTGGTTCTTTATGTATTTTTACCCATGTAATTAAAATTAGAGTTAAAGCCAAAGTGAGATATGGTGGAGAATAAAAATCGCCATCGAAACCATATCAAAGCATCCAGGGAAATATTGGTTATTGGAGTGATTTTAGACTGACTCAACCACATTACTGTATCAACAATCTAACATTGTCAGTTTAGGATCTGTTTTTCATAAATCCCACTTGGTTGGGGTGAATGATATTTGGTAATACCTTCTGCACATGCATGGCTAAGATTTTGGTCAGAATTTTGAGGTTGCGATTGAGCAAGCTTATCTATCTACTAAAGGATGGAATCTCTGTATGTATGTATGTCCTTCGTGTATCTCTTGAACCATTCATCCGATCAATTCCACACTTGGCAGGTGTATGGCTGGGGACCCAAGGAAGTGTAGTGTTGAATTTGGTGCAATTTGGACGCACTATAAATTTTAATATCAATAAGCTTTGAATAAAGCAGCAAACTGCTTTGCTCGACACAGGGGCAGAGCGGAGCTTCAGGGCTCTGCAGACTGACTCCAGCATGTCAGGGAGAGACCAGAGATGAGGCGTGACACGAGTCAGAGAAAAGTGCTCTAAGAAGAGAAAAGTAGACAGTGAAAACAGAGCATTTAATCAAGAATGGACACTCTTACCCTGTGTCTAGACAGAAAGCATAGCATTAGCGACACGTTTAGCAGATCAGCAGCAACAGTCAGCCCATTCCGAACAGGCATGTTTTGAACGGGCACTGCACTAGTGGGTCTAAAATTAGAGGGGTCTGTTGCTTCTCTACCTATTTTAGAAATGAGTGAAATTAAAGCTTCATTAAAAGTTCAGCCTGTACATCCCTTCCTAAACATCTCCTCATAAACTTTTTGCAATATCGGGGCAAGGATATCTATAAACTCTTTATAATACTCTACTGGGAGATTATCATAGGTAGGTGATTTCCCATTATTCATCAAGCAAATTGCCTTTCTTATTTCGGCTTCTGTTATGGGCAATTGCAATCCCCCCACTTCTTCAGGCTGCAGCTTGGGTACATCTAAAGTACGTTTGAAAGAAACTGTTCCATCTCTTGTTGTATAGTATTAGTTGATATTGATGATGTGTATGACTGTTCATAGTATTGCTGAAACACCTTATTTATGTCTTTGGCTGAAAAGATTTGTCTATCCCCCTATTTAATTACTGGTGTCCTATTGGAAAAAGTTTTCTCTCTCAGTTGTCTAGCCGATAATTTCCATTTTTTCTCCCCCTTCATAAAACTAATTTTTAACCTATACAGTGCATGTTCTGCATTCTTATTATATATCTCATGTAACTGAAGTTTGAGCTTGCAGAGATCCTGGAATTGCCCATCAGAAAAGTGTTTGGACAGTTTTTTTCCCCCTTATCTTTAATTTCCACTCCTAGTTCTTTAATCCTACATAGATTCTCTCTTTTTTTCTTCTCTTCTTTCTGCTCTTCTTTCTTCTCTTCTTTCAGTGACCTGTGTTACAAATTCCCCCCTTATATAAAAACTGTTGTAATTTCCTCAGTGCTGCCAATATTAATTTCAAATCCTCCTCCAATGTTTTTCTAAAGCAGGAATCTAGCATTAATGTGGTATTAATTCTTCACCTGCCTTTCCACTCAATATCCAAATTTGTAGTTCTACTGGCGCACGATCTGTGATAGATATTATGGCCGCCGTTTGTTCTGTGACATTTCCACAGATGCATGGGGGTGGGGGTGGGGCAAGTAGTGGGGGTAATGGTGGCATGGTATGATTAAGCCAGTGCCTCTGCATTCCACCTTCTTCATTTATAAGTGTGTGTTCAGAAATGTGCGTAAACAATTCCACAACAAATTTACAAAAAGGTGAATTCATTTAACATTTAGGGATGGTCCTTTTCCCCCCTTTGAATGTTGATGGATCCCAATTACCGATAGATGGGAGATGCATTCACAGGACCTTCTTTTTATGAATTAATGTGGTGTCAACATCTCAGAAATGCCATCATGGACAAAGGAGCACCAACCCAAACAATCCAGACTGAACTAACACAGAAGAAAATTACACAGGTCACATGAATAAATAAATACTAATTATTTATTTAACTAGTTACAGTGCATAATAATTAACGTCAATGTGTTCAAGATCTGCCAGATTTAGCTGAAAGGCTATTGTAAATTAAACTAAATACTTCCAATCAGTCTACTTTATCATTGTTTCATTCGTGTTAATATACTGCCAATGAAAATCACTTCCTGCACGTTTCACATTAAAAGCCTACCAGGAATAGAAGGTAATATGCCCTTTAGGCTGTTGCATGGAAGGCTTTCAATGTGAAACTTCTGTGCAGGAAGTGTTGAGTTTAATTAAAAATAGCCTAACAGCGATTAAAAACTTAACAGAAGTCTCATATGGAGGGGCATCATTCACAGAGCAGGTGCAGGTGAGTGCTTTTGTTCTCCTCCGTATTTATTTTTGAACCTGAATGACAGATTTAGTTGTAGTGTAATAACATTGTAACCTTCATCGATACATATTTGTCTTTCCTTTATGGCCTTCCTTTGACTAGTTAGCATAACTGAATAATGGCTACATACTCACTTCCACTGGTTTGTCATTGTACAAATGAAATTGTTCATTCATTCATTTGCAGATTGTCTCTAGAATATTTATTGAGAAAAAAATATGTTTTCCTAAAAATGTTTACCATTGTGTACATTCTGTACAATCGTGTACAGAACTGTGGTTTGTGGATGTAGTGGTGTGCAGGTGAGACTTGATATTTTTATACTTTAATGAGGAAAACAGAATGGGCAACAAAATCAAACAAAATGCCACAGTATATTCCTTGTTTACTAAAGTGCTGCATATGATATGATGTGACGATGACCTCATCGCCTTACTTACATTATTATTTTAATGACTACAACAATCCACAGTGCAGAGCTCTTCTGGAATGCAGCTCTGCTCACAATTATTAACACCTTACACCAATCTGCAGCTTCATTTAAATCCCCCTACCCTCACCATTACCTGCCTCCCCTCCCCTGCCCTTCCCTCTCCTCCCCTTCCCTACTATCTCTCTCCCACTCCTCCCAGCAGGTGAAGGCACCCAATTACCTTTCGCTCACACTAACTAGAATACAATGGTTGCGCATTTTTCATCCCATATTTTAGGAAGAAGTCAGAGAAGAGGTGGGGAGTGGGGTGGGGGTGGGGTGAGGGGGGCGGGCACAGCAAGGGGAGGGTGATGGTGGTGGGAAAAGTCTCCCACAGTGGTTGCAGATAGGAGCGGATGTTTTTAAGGGTGAGGAGGGGGAGACTGAATGGAATTAAGTTTGAGCCCTGGGTTGTCTGGCCTCTGTGGAGAAGGTGTGTTTGTGTGTGTGTGTGAGGGGGATGGGTTAGATGGACCAGCGATGGGATAAGAGTTCTTAATCATCCCCCAGTCAGTCTTTGGTCTTCTTGTCAAGTGGTTCCCATCATCATGACATTTAAAATATTCATTAATTATCTCGCTGACTTGATGAGCTTTCTCTGTTGCTTGACACACACGTGCGCACACACACACACAAACACACATACACACACACACACACACACTAGACTCTGAAATAAATAAATAATAGGGAGAGTCATTCCCCATTGTCTTGCATCATTTTGAAGGAGCAGTTGTTAGATATTTTATGGCCTATTGTGGGACTGTAGCCATTATGCTGGAACTCTGTGAGAATTATGGGGCCATCGTTAATGTAAATGTGGTTCTCCAGGCCCACTCATCCTTCTATCTCTCTCCTGTCTCACTATGAGGCTTTGCTGTGCTGAGAATGGTCAGTGTTTTGGATGTGGGACAGTTTTGCTAACCTGTCATCCTGTCAAATTCACAGTCTAAACAAATTCAGTCTTGTGGCTGTAGCTAAGGAATTTCCATCCTGTTGGGATATGTGCATATATGTAGGAAGCACCTGATCTAACCAACTTGATGTGGCCGATTTGTTTTTTACCATCAGTCCTTGAAATATTTAAAGGAATAGTCAAACATTTTGGTTAATACACTTATTTGCAAGAGCCAACGGGGGCCTCATTATGACTCCATTCAGTCCCCGTGCCATCAACCCCCTTCATCCCTCTCCTCGACCTGAATCATCCCACCGTACATGACACTGACCAACCTTCAGCTCCCGTTCATCCCTCGGCAATCGACCCCCTTTATCCCTCTACTCAACCCGCAACCATCCCACCATACCACAATCCCCATCCAATCCTTCCTGAACCCTCTCACCAATCCAAATAAAACTACTTTTATACTGTAGAAATGGTGCGGTCTTTATTAGTGAATAGAAAATATTAATACAGTTGCCACCAACATATCATCAGAGCAGTGTTGTACTGGGACAGAAATAAAGAGATAACATTTTCACAAGTTAGGTGACAAAAAATGGTCTTTTATGAAGCATAGTGGTCAGGGACTTAGATCTGAGGGGGAGAACAGTCATGGATGAGAGAATATTCTACATTAATTGATTTTACACTGTCAGGTGTTATAAAGATGCTTCCCTGTACAGTGACCTGCATAAAGACCCTAAAGCAGCTGAGGGAATTTTCCTAACAACTACTTAAATTTAGAATCCTATTTTGAGTCAAAGCATGTCTTAAAAAAAAAAAGATATTAATTTTCTACTATGTTTATTTTAGTCATTTATCTATATTTATTTTAGTTGATTTCAGTATGACATAACTCAAAATTCATCCAGAATAAGGTACTATAATCATTATAAGTCAAACACATTTTTTTTCTCTGCTTTACTTGTACAACAGGTAGAAGGTACAAGAAATTGATCTCTCAATTCAAGGTCCACTTACTTGCTTTTTCTGGAGCTTTGGACAGTATAAATTGGTCTTCATTAGCAGATGGAGTTTGCTTAGCTTTTGTTGCAGTTCTCCAAGCTCAACTCAATAGGTCCTATTTTAACGGTCTAAAGCGCACAGTCTGAAGCGCATGGCGCAAGTGCATCTAGGGTGTGTCCAAATCCAAATTGCTAGTTCAACAGCGGAAAAAATGGTAGCAGCGCCAGACGCATGGGTCAAAGCAGTTGTCCTTAGTCTCTTAATTAATCATGGGTGTGTTTTGGGCGTAACATGCAATAAACCAATCAGAGTGTCATCTCCCATTCCCTTTAAAAGCCAGGTGTGCTTGCACCTTGGCGAATTGCTATTATGATGGCACATTTGCCAAGTAGTAAGAAGGGACACTTCTCTGCAGAGGAAACGTATCTGCTCGTGCACAAAGTGAAAGTGCACGATCCATAATGAGCACACTGGCCCCTGCTGCTCCTGGACCCTCCCGTGGCCCCAGACCACCAGTTTAAGATCCTGTTCATTAATTTGTTGTGAATGTATTTTCGTTTTTTTTTGAAAAGGTTAATTTTTTTTAAAATTACAGATTTGGTTTCTTTAAAACCATTTTGCTCAGTCATGGAGTAACAGCTAAAATCAGCGGGGTTTTAATTGCTGAAAGTATGGAAACCTGATCACTGTACTCTCAAAAATATTGAAGAATATTTGTTAAATATTGTACATAAATTAAATAATTAATTTTAATCATGTAAAGAATCATTAACACAGTTATCAGGACTTGATGAGCTCTCCAAGGTGCTGATCCTGCTGCTGGCAGCAGCTAGAAGCTGTCCAGATTTATTTCCTTCTTTAGTTTAATCATTGTTTTCACCTCATTTATGTGTTCCTCATGTCATCATGTATTGATGCAGCAGGAAAGTTGATCTGTGTCTGATCCGTTGTTGTCCGTCTGTTTAAATACCTATGAGTATTGCCATGATTTGGTCAAATAATTAGACAATTTCATCCGTCATTACTGCGATTAGTTAATTCTGATAAATATTATGACAAAGCATTATGACATAATTTTTAAAATATGTTAATATACACAATAATAATCTTTCACACTGTAATCCTTTTATTTGTAATCTTTTGCATAGGCACATATTACTGTCTTGATAATGTGCCCTTAAAATAACAGTGAAACACTGCGCCACTGACTTCAGACCAGGTTTTTGTTGGTCAATCACACAATTGCTTTCCGCTGCCTCAAGACAGCAATGCGCCAACAACACACCTGACCACCTCATTTTTAGACCAACACGCCCATGGGCGCTCTGATGGGTGCAAGTGCACAAAGTTTAAACAACATGGGTGCTGGACAGGAAAATGACAACTGCGTCTGTCTTAAACTAACAAAGACACTTGCATTGCACTTGGCACCGCTTTGTGCCGGGCGTAAGATAGGGCCCATTACCTCAATCCACTTACTACCTTTTTCAGAGTTTTCACCAGTGAATGGAACTTGCTCACTTGACCTAAGTGGAACACTGGTCAACACCATTAGACCTCTGCTGGTACACCCTGAAGACAGAATTGTGACCACTTAGATCGTGCATTGAGCTAGTCTGTTGAATTGTCTTGTCTGAATTTCAGTTGGAATATGGTCAGTATCGGCCTTTGAAAAGCCATATGAGTGAAATGCACACAGTCTCCATCACATGACCAACCAGTTCATGGAATTGATGACTAAAATAGAAGGGGATAGATTTCCTCCTGGGGGATGACACTCCATTTGTTTTCATTTTGCAGATGGTCATTGCCCCACACCCCAGCCCACGTTCAGATCACACGCTCTCTCTCCCTCTTCCTCAGGCTGCATGTCTCATCCACCTTGTCCCCACCACACTCTCCCTATTATGCCCTAATGGCAGGAGTGGAGGGGTGGTGGGCAAAGCGGTGACCTACTAAGGATCAGACGGTGAATTCATTTTTGATTTATCTGTGTACCTCTTTATATGAGCTCATTGCTGCACATTAGAAACCAGATCATGCCTGTACCGGAGCAAGGATGCTGTGCCTCTCCTGGTCTGTGGACAGAAGAGGTTTCATTCATGAAATGTGAGCATGTGGGCAAAATTGACACTTGACACAGCATTTGTCACATCACCGATACCGTGTCCTAACAGCAAGCGAGTGTCCAATACCACGTTTCATCGCGTAACATCAGATGCTCTCTGTCCACACTGAATCTATTAAATATGCACTTGAACATACAATACAGCCAACAGCAACTTAACCAGAAACTTACAGCTCCCCGGTGATCTCCTTCCAACCAGCTGCTATCTTATTTAGGTTTTTGTAGTGAAAAGAGGAGGTATCGTAGAGATAACTCGTCATCATCGCGTAACATTGGATGCTGTTGGTCCACACTGAATCCGTTAAATATGCACTTCACTTACGTCATGTAAACAAACCATGTACCTATCAGCTGTGCACTCAAGATCAGACTGGAGACGTAATGTAAAATATTTAGATGTTTCTTTACTGGAAATTACATACAATATAGCCAACAGCAACTTAACCAGCACCCTGGCCATCTCCCTCCAGCCGGCAGCTACCTTATTTTAGTTTTTGTAGTGAAATTAAGAGGGGTATTGTAGAGATACCTCCTAATTTTCACTAAAAGAATCAGCTGTTCCTCGTCCATGACGAGCTCAAGTTCAGCTCAAAACGGCGCAATGCATCATGCTGCACAATGCTGTGTCGCTCGTGGCCAGTTAGGATATTCAAATAGAAAACAAAGCAATCAAACTGATTTTGTTGCTGATGCTCGCTCATGTTGCATTCAGTTAGGACGCAGTGTGATGAAACAGGATGTTGAATACATTAGTGGATTCTTCTTTTGAGCCCCACCGGCAGGTCCTAAAAGACAAAACGTATTATTTGTCATTCCCTTCCAAAATAGCGAATGTGAACATTTTCTGATATTGAGCCCCATCAATAGGATGATATTGTTTGTCATCTAGGTCATTTGTAAACTCATTTGATCACCTTCACACTTTCACAAGGTTTTACTCCTCATCTAGTGTACGTAGCACATCTGCAGCATAAGTGCAGCAGTGGCTGTCCTCTATCAGTGTCAAGTTAAGATTTATTTATAGGACATTGTCACTCAAAAGTATATTAACACACTTCATAAAAAAAGAAAAACAATGAAAACAAAAGCAGAATTAACAACAATACAATTGATATAAGAAACAAATTAAAATAGATACACTGTAGTGTCACACTGGATCTATTCAGTGCTTTGAATTTAGAGGCATTTTCTTAGTGCTCACAATCAGTCTAAGTTAGAAGAAAATAGACTTGAAGCCTAAAACGATGCTTAGGGTCACAGTTACTTGTGAAAGCATGTGTAAAGCAAAAGCCATCACATGACTGGTAGAGATAGCTGTACCATTAAAAGTGAAGTGTATCCATCACATGGACATTAGAAGGACGATTAAAAAGTTATCAAATCAATGAAAAATAAAAACCCATCCCATAACAGAATTTTGAGGTCACTATTAAGATATATATTATTATATTTATTGTAAGCTTAAAAACCCAATAATGATATACAGTGGAAACCATTTATAGTGATCACGGTTACAGTGATCAACCGCTTATAATGATCAAAAAGCTCAGGACAGAATCATTCCTATGCAAATGCTGTTTAAATAATTCACTTATAGTAATCAATGGTCCGGTTAATGTTCATTTTGGGACTTTTCATACTTGAAAACATGTGGAAAAAAACATTTTCAACTATGGTAATTCTATTTTCATTTTACTTTACTCCCATAATACACGTGATGTGTATTATGAAAGAGTATGATCTAGGCCTGCTCCATGTGAAAAGTGCCCTGAGATGACTTTTGTTGTGATTTGGTGTTATATAAATAAAATTGAATTGAATCGAATTGAATTTTGGAATTGAATTGTGGTTGCGGCACCATTAATTGGGCGTTGTGTCGCACCTCTGCAAGTTTGTGTAGAGGTGCAGGGGTGGGGCGTGATTTATTGTAACCGCCATGAATCAATCAGAAAATAACATTGTATTCCTCTCATTCACTGGCTTTCACGCTACCACCACTCTCTCCTCATCCACTCTCTAGCTCGCTCGTCCACTGCTTCTCTCTTTCTCTCTCTCTCGTCTTTTTTAAAATGAGTCGGGAAGCCGTCAACAAAGCCTAACTTTACTTTTAACATTATCAAACAAAGAGAAATTTCCTTCCCTCTTCCTAGTAATGTTTTTGTCTTTCCTCATGGCAGGGTTGTACAGCGTTACAGGTTGCGTTTCTCCAAAAGTTGATTCTAGTTCAACTTTCTTTCTGTGGCGCCCCTGCGGCCCCCACCCCCGCAGCCTAAAAGCACAACCCATCTACTTCAGACTGGGGGGCTTCCACTGCATGCACATTGAAATCATCACATAAAAAGAAAAGGAAAAAAGTCATTATTTCTCAAAGAAAAACGTAGTCTCCTTGACGCTTAAAACAAACTGCCAAAAAGGAGCCAACGAGATGCAGCAGCGAAACAAGTGTTTGAAACAGCTGATCTGTATTTTGAAAGTCAATAAAATTCAGTAAATAGTGAAGCTGCCCATTCCATTACTTTATATTCATGTAATAAATATACATATAACAATTAGATGGTAATCTGCATGAGAAATTAAGAAAAAGAAAAAAAAATCGGTTATAAGAATCATCTGCTTATAGTGACCAATTTGACCTATATGGCTGTTACGAAAACACATTATAAAACAAACATTTTTGATACAATCCCCCAACTTAGAGTTGTACTAAGCGAAACATTTTACCGTTATAAAATAAACTTGTTCGTGCTCTCTGCTGGTCAAACTATGCATTTCTGTACTGCAATTTCTTGTTACCTATGGGCCAACACATATGTTGGTACATCTGCAGATATATTGGACCAACCAATGTAAAAGTCCAGTTTTGACCCGTCTATAAGTTAAGTTTTATAGAATAAAAACATATCCACAGTAATGTCAGGTTCAATGGGATGGTGGAAGTTAACAAGGTCAAAATAATACATGCACCAGTGGTCTATTGTCTGTAACATGACCTGTCACCCTCTCTACTGCCACTTAATGCCATAAAAAATACTTTAAATAAATATAATATGTGATGACACCTCAAACGAGAAGTAGTTAATTAAATTCATTTAACTCTAATTAAATTGAGAGCTGTGGAGAAGGAACGGGAAAGACCTGATATAAAAGTGGCAATAAAGTGATTTCAGCCTCACGGTGAGGAAAACCCTCAAGTCAACTTACCGAAAGCAATAACTAAAAGTAAAAACAATCCTCGGTCTGACATCGCACTCTGGTGTATTATTTATCTCAAAGACCTTTATTAATTTTTCGCCCCTGTTTGTTTTGCTGGGCCCACTATAGCATTAAGAGAAATTGCCTGGTTAAAGATTGATAAGAGTTGGGACTTGGTGCATGCCGTTTTTATTGTGTGCTTATGTTTGTGTGTGTGTGTGTGTATGTGTCTACATCAGTATGTGTATATTTGCACATTCATATATCCTATATGTATGTGTTTTCATGCTTCGTGTATGTGTGAAAACATACTCCAGGTCATGTGAAAACCATTACTTGTGAGTTGAATTATCTCTGTGTCTCTGTCAATGTGTCAATCTTGTATGTGTATGCATATGTTTCCTTTTCAAAGCATGTAAACCCAATCTTCTTCTTCTTCCTCTTCTTATTATTTACTTCTTTTTTTAAAATCTTTTCAACAAATCCCATGAAAAGACCCAATCCAGCAATATTAGTTGTTAGTCCATCTCTCAATACTTTCTGACTCTCCTACTCCTCTGTGGCTCTCAGGCCCAAGTCATTAAATCCTACTGACGACGTTAATATTTAATAATGGATCACACATAGCCATTTCTGTTTTGGACCATGTTCAGGGTCTGCAAAATACCCAGATTTGCTGAACTCTGATGCTAAAAAATCTCTTATGGAACTTTATCTCGTTAACTTTGCAAACAATAATATAACAGAAAACTTTTAGGCAATGTTAGCAGGTTTTTCATTCATTGCCAGCAGTGACCATCACTGTCATTGGTTGAAATAACAGCATCAACACTTGCAAATGACAGCAGCTGCAGCTAATAAACGTAAATTCCATAAGTAAGTTATGAAAAAGCCAGAATTAAACTTTTCACCAATGACTTCCACTTCCAAGTAGAAGTAGTATTACAGTGTGTTTTTGTAGTTTCAACAAGACCAACGGAATAGCAAGTCTTCTCTAGTAAAATAATCTTGCTGGTCAAAACAAAGAGTCAAAATTTCCCAGTTAAACTTTTATCATATTGATCTTTTAGGCTTATCAGTTTAATGGTTCAGAATTGTGACCATCAGTATTAGGATCAAGTGGGGTACACCTTCTATTTCAATGTGTCAGATACATTTCATGTCACATCTTATGCTACTCATCTCATTTCAGGTAGTAGGTACAGGTTCAATTCAATTCAATTCAATTTTATTCATATAGTCCCAAATCACAA
Organism: Thunnus thynnus; assembly: GCF_963924715.1. NCBI lineage: Eukaryota > Metazoa > Chordata > Actinopteri > Scombriformes > Scombridae > Thunnus > Thunnus thynnus. The sequence continues at coordinate 2,520,230 of NC_089523.1, forward strand.
CAAAAGTCATCTCAGGACACTTTTCACATAGAGCAGGTCTAGACCGTACTCTTTAATTTCCAGTGACCCAACAATTCACCCATGAGCAGCATTTGGCGACAGCGTCCGGAGCTGAGGTGGTGAACATTAATTAGGCAACCGCTAAAAATTAACCAACATGTAGTGATTGCAGATATAAATTGCACTTTTCAGTTTTAGTGAGGACATTAAACCTAATAAGGTTCTATTTAAATCAAATTTAATAAGCTTATTCATTTGTTTTTAGTGCACTTACAGCTGGGTTGGACTGGGAAAAAAATTTGACACCCTAACAACAAGTGTACTTACATGGTTTCATAAAATAATGTAATACATAAATAAATAAATATATATCTTAGAGGAAAAGTCCGCACCCAAAGAGGTGTACTTAGGATTTTATTTGTTTGACAATTGATATGTTCAACTCAAGATTTGGTGCACTTATGCTACAAACCGTAACTTCACAAGTAAAGCAAATATGAAATAATCATATGTCATGAATGTAGTCTATGATAAAATGCAATGCTGTCATCATGAAACAAAACTTAATTTTCACACTGGACAAAAGCTTTCTATGATGTCAATCATCCGACATTGTGTTTGCAGTTGATCTGATGCAATTCACACATCAGGCTTAATAGTCAGGATTTCATGCTACCGCAACTATTTTAATGTTCATTCACTGTTATTGTCAGGCTGTGACAAGCAGCATGTCTGCACCCTATTGGAGGAGACCCAGAGTGACTAATCAGCTGACTTCATTTAAAATAACAGCATAGCACAGCAGTGAATAGAATAATATAGCATGTCATACCTTAGGCGGTGAGAAGACGTCTCATCAGTGCGCTCTTCTCTGCCATCCTGTCGATTATTCCATCAGTGTCCAAAGCCATAAGAATGTCTTTTTCTATAGACATAACCATGAACGCTTCAGGATGTAGTGCTCAGTAATCTGTTCTTAATGAATTTTCAAGTTGAAAAGCTGCGCTGGCATGCCACTTGCATAACCAAAAGGGTCAGATCCGGAGCTCCGCTGTTAACGCTGTCGCTACAAGAGCTAATGTTAGCAGTATCACCTGCTGGAGGTTGTCATGCACCTTTCACTCATCTTTGGCAGTGGCCTCCTCTTCTTGCCCCTGCTCACCAGTGGATTCAGCCTGCTCATCTGTCCAGACTCTTTCCTCCTCCTCTTCATTTGGTGGTAGAATATTAATATTATCACTGCAGCTAGGCATGCTAATGCTAAAAGGATTTTGCGTGGTTTTTCTTTTTCTCTCTGACCTTTTCTGCTCCATCTTTTCACTTTTTGGGACTTTTATCTATTTGTACAGGGTAGCGACCGCTACCACTCTTTCTGTCTTGATTTGATTGTTTCCCGATTGACCTTTGACATTACATGGATGGACACATCCACTTGAAGGGGTAGGGGGAGGACAATGATAGCACTTCCTGCACCTGCCAATAGGTAGCCTATTGACAATTGGGATGCTGTAACCCCCAATCACATGGGCTGTTCCAACATCAAGTGGGCCACAGCCAGCTGGTTGAATTTTTTTTCCCACATTGCTGGTGGCCTTGTGGCTCACTAGGTGGGCTGGCCCATATGGCATTTGCCAGAATTGCCAGATTGCCAGTCCGAGCCTGACTTACAGCATGTGACCACTAGAGACAGGACTAAAATGTAGATTATCTATATGGACCGCCAAATTTCAACTCTAACTGGCTCAGCTCCTGCTTTATTTCTTTTATCTTAGTTTTTTCTGCACATACTGTATCTGCGTGTATGTGAGTACATCCATCTTGTGTGGTATGAGTTTGACTGATGGTGCAGCGGTGGCCGGAGCGGCATGGATCCGGAGTAGCAGCTGACAGGGTTCTCCTGAAGGGCCGTGCCTGGTATCGATCGCCTGAGCCTGCCCAGGTGTCTGCCTGGCGAGAAGGAAAGAAAGAACAAGATCAGCCATGCAGACAGAAAAAGGGAGGAAGGGGGAGCGAGGAGGAGAGAGGGAGGACATGGCTGGCTAGGCTGACCCTAATGGAGGATAGTAGTAGGATGGGGAGGGCATGTGGAGAAGAGAAAGAGAATAAGGTATAAAAAGGGGAGTCACCGGAATAGAGTTTACCTTCTCTTAGAACAGCCAGCAGTATGTTGCTCATTTCACAAAGGTAAGGTAATTCATGTAGTCAAATCAGGGAAAGGATAAGAACAACTCAACATGTTATCCAGTAAAGATGGTTGGGATTTAGGAGAAAATATTGCCTTTGAATCACACTTATTAAAATTCAAAGTCATCACCTCCCTGTCTGAGGCCATGGTACTGGCTCACTCTCCAGTAGTTTATGTATCTCGGGGCCTTGTTCACGACTGATACTAAGATGGAATGTGAGATCAACAGGCGGATTGGTGCAAAGTCAGGGGTAATATGTGCATGATACCGGACTGTTATGGTGAAGAGGATCAATTTACCAGTCGATGTGCGTTTTAACCCTCACCTATGGTTATGAGCTTTAGGTAGTGACCAAAAGAATGAGATCACAGATATAATCAGACAAAATAAGTTTCCTTTGCATGGGGGCCATTTAGCCCAATTTTGCAGAGTACGGCTTGTAGTCAGATTAGATCAAGGTCGGATCATGTTCCCACCACTACCTGCTCCAGAATTTGGTCTACACATGAGTAGGATTGGATCTGGCTAAGACATGTAGCAGGAGCTCGGAGGGAGAAGAACTGAAGAGGTTTTTAGAGGTTGGCGAGAACTTGTAGTCGACCCGTTTTATGCTAGTTTATACAGGGTGGTGTGGTTATCCTTAACTTAAGTATATTTGGCTGATAATACTTATGTACTTTTGCTTATGCTGAACAGGTGGGTAACAGTGGACTTACCAAAGCTTTTTTCTCTGAGAGCAGTGATCTGATGCTGCTTAACGAGGTTAATAAGAGCAGAGTTTCCGGTCCGAAAACTAAAACAATAAGCTAGAAGACACTAAAAAGCAATAAAAGGGAAATTGCAGAGTTGGCAATAATTCACTATGCGTGACCCCTTTAACATTAAACATAGTAATTTTATTATATAATTTTATACAAAAATATTGATTAATGCAGTTTTAGTCTTATTCCATCACTTATAGACCACGTGGAAGTGTTCGCATAAAGCCTGCTGTCGCTCAGCATAATTTATGCTAAATGTTAGTATGGGACAGTTTAGCTTCTCTCATCATTTACCACTTTAATTAATGATGGGCCAGGGTCAGTGAATATTAGTGTACTCCTTTACAAGATCTCAAAATATGACCTGGGACTGACTTCAGTTTATTTTAGCCTACTCTTATAATTTTACTTATTCTTAGATGCCCATACCATTAGTCATTCCATGTACTCACTGTGCCGAAATATCTATGATTGATCGCTGAAAACATTCTCTGTCTCGATCACCCAAGGACAAATCCCCTCTTCTCCTCTTTCTCTTTCCTCACACAGGGCTGCTGAGCAGGATTTTTGCTGTGGGCTCATTTGCTGCCCTGTTTTTTTATGTGAGTGGTGTAAACCCTTAACAGGCTAATGCATTAACAATATCCTCTTTTAAAAATCTTAACCTCCCCTCCTCCCCTCCATTGCCTGCAAACAGCTTAGGCAGCCTGTCACCTCTTTCCTCTGACATCATTTTGTGAAAGTAATAGCGACCCCTTACTCCATCACCGTCGTCCCCCTGCCCCCACCTACCTCTCTTGTAGTGTTGAGATGCTTTTGATGTCCCCACCCCGTCTTTGGTAGTTAAGAGTAAGGGCTTAAAGGTGTCTTATCTCAAATTCATCATGGCCCCTGGGTCACTGACAGACAGCCATAACCCTTGGAAGAGGCTTTTATTGTGAAAGGTAGATAGGAGGGTATCAGCAAGCAGTTGGATGTCACTTTGGTCAGACACACTCTTCCATAAGACCCTTTTTAGGACTGTGTGTGGAGATGAAGGCTGTATGCTCAAAAGTATGTGGTCACCTCCGTCCACTTACTTTTCTGTAGTTTGTGGGCTATTTTTCATAATTCGGTCAATTACAGTGAAGGGAAATCTGAATGTTAGAACGTCCAATGATTTTAGAGAAAAGGGGGGTTTTCAACATTGTGGCAAGACTTTGGTAAAGGAAGAATCCTGACCTCAACCCCATCTAACACCTTTGGGATGAATTGGAGCTCCGACTACGAGTCAGACTTTATCACCCAAAATCAGGTTTAGCTGGATGTCTGCATACTTGGTTTGAGTGTCTACATACTTGTGGTGTACACAGTCAGAGCTTGCTATAGGAATGTGTTTTGGACATTCAGCCTACCTGTATGTCCACTCTCATTAGAAAACACACACTCACAGTAACCTGCATTACTGGATGTCTTTTCAAAAACTACACTTTTTTTATTATTATTATTTAATTCTATAAAAAGAATAGATTCTGAATATAGAACCCAGGGTATTGTTCAGGGCACGAAACTTCAAGTAGTACAGATCTTCAAATAGCTGGGAATCATAAGAGACTCTCAACTTTCCTTAAAAAACATGTAAAAATAAACAAGTAAAGTTGTGAGTATATCCAAATTTGATTCGTCCAATGTCAGATTCATACTGTTATTTGACAACAGAAGCATTTTTGTCTTTATTCTGACAATGGATAGTGGCAAGGTGACAGGAAAGGGGGGCACAGAGAGAAGGGATGGCATGTAACAAAGGTTCCTGGTCAGACTAGGACATTGCGATCACATGGTAACCATATTAAATCCCTAAGCGACCTGGTGGAGGACAAATTATATCACATTCACTCCCAGGATTGGCACATCCTGGCTGCTGTACCTTGATTACTTATATCTGCATGACACATTCAGTATGTGTTACAGGCAATTGACATCTACAATGTGTGTTGCACGTTTGTCAAAAAGCTAAGTCGTCACCATTACTGTGACACTTTAGCAAAGTGTGATCTTTAAAGTAGGAGATTTTGGTTATATACGCAAATGCGATACTTTTAATCTTCAAAATACTTAACAGTTTTCCTTTTTAACTGAAAAAGGCACAGTTGAGCCGTGGGTAGATTTGACAGGCCCAAGAGATGACTGGAACACACCCCCAACTGATTTGAGAGACTTAACTTGTGGTACTTTTGCTAGGAAGGTGAATATTTGGTTATGGGAGAAACAACAGAGCCAGCATGATATTAAAGAAACTTTCATCTTGCTCTGCCTGTCAAGGTCTATCAAATATATCTGAACTCTGCATGCCACATGTGATGTATAATATTTTTTGTTGCATGCAAGCCTTTTTTCTGTGTGTATGTGTGTTATGTGATTATTTTATTTGCTTGTAATGCTCTAATTTTTATGTTTAGTCTTGTGTGATTGTCAAATACAGTGTTTATATTGGTTTTATGATTTCTTTCATTCATGCTGCATTCTACTGTATGTGCTCTAACGTCATTTTGTCTGCTTTTTGTCTTGCTTGTGTCCTTTCATTCTTAACATCAACCTTTTTCCAGATAAATCTGCTACATTTACATCACAATCATGTTATTAACGTGTGCTGACAGTGATAAATATGTAAATAAATTTAAGTGAGCCTTTGTCACTGTATGTGTTTTGGTTGTACATGCCAATGTGACACCTTTATATATGTGACAAAAAACACACACACACACACACACCTTGGCCACATAGTGAGGGCAAATTTCCCTCGATTAGATTTGTAAATCTAAATCTAAACATCCAAGAATTAATTTGTTTTATATTCCTTGGTTACATTTTTCGTGGAACACATTTGGAAGATTTAGAATGTATTTGTGCCTGCTGCTCCCCACCATTATATGCTTCAATTCATACATCTATTTGTGAGCCCATAAAACAGGCATTGACTACCCATGTAAATTGTGTTCCCCACAATAAATTATATGCATACTTGCAAAAATACATAACTGCTGTCGGTCGCCCCGCTCCATGTCACCGGCATACTAATAGCGCCGTGCTAGGAGGCCAATGATGCCACTTCCATTATTTTTCCATTTAGCCGTAATTTTGTGGAGGAAGTTAGAGTTGTTGAAATTGCCTCCCTCAGCCCTCCCTGTGCCTGATTCCTACCATCCTCGCTCCTCGTCTCACAGGCTCTATATCTCCTAGTCGCCGTTTTTCTCCTGTTCTCATTCAGCTTCTGAGGCACATGGGGGTTGCTTTCAGCCCGGTGAGTGGATAGAAAAGGCCAGTGACCTGTACACGCCTTTGGTTCAGTGGGCGATTTCCTCTCAAGCTGGGGAGGCTACAAGCTCAGAGGTTACAGGTCAAGTTATCCCACAGTGAAATGGACACCATGAGAAAGTAATGCAGCCAAGAGCTGCTTTGTATGCCTGGCTGACACAAAGGATATTATTGTATTATGAATCCTTTATCACTACTTAAAAGTGAAACTGACATATTTTTTTTCATACAGACATATACATATATGTGCGTGTGTGTGTGTATATATATATATATATATATACACACACACGCACATATATATGGATAGATATATACTGGTACTGTATATAGTATATATGTAATTTTTCTTTATGGTTGCATGATGGTATGCCCACAGTCTGTGCATATACCCGTTGCTGCTGTTTCTGTCTACGTAGACAATTATTTTGACAATTATTATATTTATATCATTAAGTCAATGAAATTGTTTTACTAACAAATGTTAAAACAGTGACATGTAATGTTATTTAAATGTAATATTCTGAAAGACGACGGCATTGTGTGACAAAAGCAGTCCCCTAATTTTTTTGTGAGATTACTGACATCTTGCAAAAAACTTGAAGCTGGTAGAGGCTTTTGCCACTACGTAACGAGACATCATCTGACAAGGTGCTGCGCTGACCAATTAAATACATGCAAGTGCACATTTCTGGTAGATTGCTTTGTAACGTGAATGCTGTATTTCTACTGTTGCATAATCTAAAGTTGCAAAATCTTTTCTTATAGAATGATCAAAAACAGAACCACAGACTCTGAACAACCTACATTAGTGTCTCGTTATTATCTCCTTATATCCCTACAGTCCTTGTGTTACACACTGAGTGGCTGAATGAGCCGCCAAACGAACATACACCAAGGTTAACATTTTTTCAACATTCACGTCTAGATAGCTACTTAGCTGTAAAATTTTGAAAAGATTTAAAATTGACCTGCAATTGTGCTTGGGTTGTAAGCTACTCTTGCCAGCACAGGTTGGTGCACACTTTGT
>NC_089523.1:2532500-2550000 GCF_963924715.1 Thunnus thynnus
AACAACTTCAGAATTAAAAATCTAACCATACCATAATTTACTATTCCTCATGGTCAAGACTTATTGGCTTTACAACTATTAACAAGAGCTTTGATAGCATTTTGTGTTCAAATTCAGGAGGCTCATCTATCTACTCACAGGTTCACAACCCCTTTGTACACTTGCTCTAGTCTCTACAGATGTGCAGTGGATCAAGAGGGCTTTGTGAAAGCCATTGCTTTATCTACTTGAACACCATGCATGGTTATTATCCCCAAAAATCACATGAGGTCCCTGAGTTATTCCATACAGGTCCAAAAAAGGCTTAGGTTTGACCTACACTATAAATCTGGCACCTTCCATGTGGCTCTCACTGTGAGTGAGTGCAATGGTGAGCTGCATCATCCCACCAAGTTGTGCTAGGGATTCTTCATGTGATGGATAGATGGACAATTGAAGGAAAAGACAGATTCATCCATTATTCTTCCCCTCCCTACATTATGACTAACAGTATAATTAGCACAGCCTTGATCTTAGCCTTCTAAAGCCCCTGAAATGTAAGGAGGACCACAGAAATAAGGCAGTGGTTATCAAAACAACATTCACAGTGACTTCTGAATGTCCTTCAGGTTGTTGCAGGGGTCCTCTGCAAAATGAGATTTGCCTAATTACAGAATATGTAACTGTGACTATTGAAAGCCAGGTTTTACACGATTAATTACTACATCAGACATTGTTGGAAGGCATCTGCCTAATTTTTTTCTTAAATTATGAGCTGCTCGCAAAAAAGGCAAAATAACATCACGTTTGTACTTCTATCCCAAATAAAGTGTGAACTGTATTTGAACCCCACCTTCAAAAGAAAGTCTAAAGAGAGTCTAAATAAAAGCTGAGTAAACTGTGAGTGGAGTGTGTGGAAAGGGGAGGGGGGGGTTATTGGATCATGAGGTAAAGCACCTTCCTGACTTCAGCTGAGGTTGATGTCTATGTGATCTGATTTGATTAAATTATAACTCTCAGAATAAGTGGTGTGACATTTGAAGCCAAGTGTGTCAATCAGGAGACAGGTGAGTGAAGGAAAACAAATATTACTGCGAAGATTCAGATGCTGTTTGCATTGTACTTTATCCAATGTTAAGAGCATATTTAAAATCCCACCAAACCTGTGGGTTGGTGTTGGTTTTCAAACATTTTTTCAGAGCACTTTTTAGGACTTTTGTAGAACTTCTCCTCAGTGCACAAAGTTAAAGTAGAAGTTGGACCTTGAGTTGAGGCTGTTTTTATATGTCTACAGTTTGAAATATCCCTGAATTTTATATGTTTCAGATCTGGAGGAATAAGGTTATATGGAGGGATCATGTTTAAATGGTGACTTTTTGAAGAAGTAAATGGTTTCTGATTATTGAACTTGCTGATTTTTAAAAGATAATAAAACATCTGAGCTGTCTCTCTCATCTCAGTTTGACTTGATTTCTGTTCAAACTCCACACAGAACAATTCAATTGCAATTTTGTTAAATGAGCTTGGTTATGACGGTGCAGAGAATGTGTGTGTGTGTGTGTGTGTGATCTGTGCTTCGGTATCCAATATCAAAAAAAATCTCCTCTCTCCTCCTTCTTCATTTCATCCTGTATTACCTCCATTTTCCCATCACTCCTCCAGCTCACATTCTGTCCATCCACATGTTCTCCCTCTTTCCCTCCAACAAGATCAAAGTTTTCTCCACTCCCACCCCTCCTCCAATGTCCGACTCCCCCACTGCACTCATTGTCTTACAGGCTTGTTACAGACACCTCATCTAAACCCCGCTACACCAACACACACCATCACACACACACACACACACGCTCGCATAGAGAACCACGGCCCCCTCCCCTCCTCCCATGATAGACTAGGATTGGCTGCCACTGTCACAGTGTGTGATTGCGACCTCCGTTTGACCTGCTGGGGATATATGGCGTCCCCGGGTTATCTACATAATGCACAGGGAGAGAGGTGGAGGAAGCCATCTGAGAACAAGAGGGGAGGGTGAGGGGGGGAGAGGGAGAGAGAGGGCTGGATGAAAAGATATTGCTGGGAACAGAGTTGGATTAGATAGACAATAGTGCCAGCTAAATGACTGGGGCAAATGTTGCTGTTTATTGGAAGCCAGAGAAAGGCTAGTCTGATGTGTGTGCGTGTTTGTGTGTGAGTGTCTGTAATAGCAGGCGAGGAGAGAAGATTTAAGGAGAGAAGATTTTTGTTTTTTGTAAATATGCATCTCAACTATATGTTTTAATGGTAATCTGATGCATATTGGGAAGCGTTTGTGTGTTGACGTCTGCATTGTGTTTTCCTTTCAGTTCATTAAAGGAAGACCAAAGTTGCTGCACAGGGCCATGTGACCACCAGGGGGCCCTCAAATGAGATATGAAATTTGTAAATTTAGATTAAAAGTTTGAATTTTATTTGTGTTTTAAGTCTTTAAAAGTACATTATCATTGCTTTTGTTTTTATTATAATTGTACATTCAATGAAGAAGACTAAATCTTACAGGGTTCATTTGGTCTTTTTCTCAGTGGTAGTTGATTGCACATAGAGTTAACCTATTAAACCCATGTAACTTTATTTTCAATTATATTGTTTCCAAAGACATCACAGATGTCAGGCTGAATTTGAGGGAAATTGTATAAAATGATGCACAAACATCTGAAAGATTTCCACCGGATAGAATGGTGCCGCCATGAAAAACATCTGGGGTTTGGATATTTCACTCTGTGCAGATGTCATACAGCTTCAGTGAAGAGCTGGAATGTACAGAATATGTATGACACTGTTGAAAAAGTGATAAGATCATTTTCCTCATAAAGCTGTGGTTAAAAGGGGCAAAGTAGGAAACTGCATGCTTAATGTTTATTGTGTTCTTTTTTGTATTGCTGAATTAAATTGTAGGTTGGTCTATGGTCATGCTGGAGTGGGATAGTGTTTAATTTTCACTTTATTTCTGGGGTTTTGTTTCGTTTTTTTGTATCTAATTTCTTTCCGAACTCTCTCTTTCCTTTATTTAATTATTATTTTAATTAGGAATGTGTTGGTTTCTGGGCCTACGCTTATTTTCATTCTTTCTTGTTTTTGTATAGGCTTTTAGAGTTAAATATGTATTTGTATGTCATTACAGATTGTGGGGGGAGCTAATTAAAAGCAAAAATGTATTTTTGTCAAGATTTATGTGCCCTTTTTATTCTGATTTCATATGTTGCATGTTCCAATTTAAAGAAACTATTGAATTAACAGATTGTTTCAGATTTCCAAGGTACAATTTTTTTTTGCAATGGAGCTGAATTAAGCTCTGCACAAAGCACCAAAAAGACTGAGGCCAGACCTGTGTAATAGTATAATATGTACGAGTGTGAAAGTATACTGTGATCTACAATCTTGCATGTAATCTTGTATGCAGTAATGCAGCAGGTTATACCACAGTATCAGATAGATAGATAGATTGAAACTTTATTGATCCTGAGGGAAATTTCAAACTATAATATATGTATTATATATATAATTTATAGTCCTCTTCATGGAATATGTATATGTGTGTATTTGTATACTTGTAAACATGCAGGCCCATCATACCATATCTCATTCTTATATAAACTGACTATCATACTGTTTTACTTATTACAAAATACATACATGCATGTGCATACACGCATACATGCTACACACACACACACACACACACACACACACACACACACACACACACAGAGGAAAATGCTCTTTCTCTCAGCAGCCTGTGTTTTGTAAGTCACCAGGCGGTTTGAATGAGCCGGTCTGCTCCTGACAGCCTGCACACTCACAGTAAATACTCCCTGTAGGGCAGCACGTGCTGTCACGCCAGAGTAATGCTAAAATTAGTTCATTTCAATCCAAACTTTCAGACAGACTGAAGGTTGACCCAGTCTGTCTGCTGCTGCTGTTGGTATGAGAATGAACTGCAGGCAGTGGAGTGAAACTCCACCTCCACTCAGATTACACACCTTTTGATTGGCAGAATAAAGAACAGAGAGCCTGACATAAATCTGTTCATGACCTACATTCATAGTGTAGTAAGCAGTATCAGTCTGACTTAAATCAGCTCCTTTAAGAGAAGGAATATACTGTAACACATTACAGTATATGTATTTGAAGTACATGTCATGTAATGGTGTTAGTGTAAGGAGTCATTCTGAAGAATGTTCTTTTACTGTGTTAAAGTAGTTACATTACTGCATTGTACTTTATCATTACATTAAAAAACATGATTTTCATGCCCATTTTTAAAATTGTAACTTTCTACAATATCTGCACATGGCAAGTAGAGTATGGATGAGGTCAGAGAAAGATCATGGTTATAGCAGATAAACTATGGCCCTGAAAACATATGTTTGCCGTTTCTTCCTATGACTGACACACACTTAGATTTGCCTGGAGGACTTGTTGGTCAAAACAATTAGTCGATTAATCAATCAATAGATTGCCAGACACATCATCGACAACAACTTTGATAAGTGATGAACTCATTTAATTGTGTGGCAATGACAGAAATGATCACTTTCAGCTTCTCATATGTGAATATTTGCTACTTTTCTCCGTTGTATATAATTGTTAATTGAATATATTTGGTATCTTTGGGTTTTTTACTGTTAATCAGACCAATCAATACATTTAAAGGCATCATAATGGAAACTTTTTATGATTTTCTGATGATTTACTGAATAAACAATCATCTGTGACAGATTCATTGCTAATGAACATATCTAATCCCCAGTCTGGACATATCATTGACATTAAGGTAAGTGATGGAAACACAAATTGTTGGTGATAATAGAGGATTATAGGAATGTAAACCAATGTTGAAATAAGAAATTAAATAGTGAATTTTTTTTAGTTCATGAGGATCTTTTTTTGGAAGAATTTGAGTGTTTGTTGTACAAACAAATTTTTTTTCAAAGCACGGCAACTGCTATAGTTAAACTGTATTTCCGTTCAATAAAGCATAACTAAAGGCTCTTAAAGGCTCTTTATCTCTTCTGTGTTGTATTAAACATCATTTCATTGCTTTAATAGCACGTGACAACTTGTAATTATGGAGCTTGACATAAAAAATAGGGGAAAAAACATTTTATGAATTATATAAAGAATGAAAATCTTTTGTCTGAATTAAAATTTAGGACATAGGTCAGTCTGTGGTAAACTCTCAGGTGCTTTACTGCTATAATACCTTAATACATGACACATACATCTGTGCTAAAGTACAGTAGGTAGCTGTGTGTTCAGCCCTTAAACACCAACTCAAAGCCTCAGGTCATTGATCATCTTCAAAAATTTCACAATGATGAATAATCCCTCCCCATAATACCCTCTTCATAATCATCATGACAACTGGCAGCTCCCCACACAAATAAAACAGACGTTGAAAACAGATTAAAAAAAAAAACTAGGGGCGGCAGGCAGCGTTTTAAGAAGTGGCCCATTATGACACATTCCCTCTCTTTTTATTTTTTTATGATAGCAAACGATCAATTATCCAGATGGCAAGAGATGTGGAGGGGCGGCTGGCATTGTCCACACACACACACACACACACACACACACACACATTCCCGCACATATTTGCACATTTAGAGACACACACACAAAGATACATAAATTCAAAAGCAGAAAACACACCCTCGGACGCATGCACACAAACTCACACATACAGTCATAAACATCTGTTGTGTCAAACGTGCAGGTATCCCACCATGCTGCATATAGCGGCAGCAAGTGCACAGATGAGGCCTACAGCTGCTCGATGGTTCCCTGTGAGAGTATAGCACCGCTGTGATGGATAAGGTGGGATTCTTCTAATTGACAGTTTGTGGGGAAACAGATGGTTTATTTGCTGGCATTTATCACGTCTTTATGACCAACAGAAGATAGTGGCACAGAGAAAGAGAAAGGAGAGACCTTCTTTGAGCATTTTACAAGTTTTGTAGTTTACTGCTGAGTGAAGCTCAGGTGCAGGGACCCAGATGTGGACTGTAAAGACAGCTTGTTGAATGTTTTGGGTGGGTATTTCCTTGGACAGTGAAAGAAAACATTGTTTTAATTCATATGAAACAGTTTGAAACAGCATGAAACAATGTCCTTTACTATATTATAGGTTTTTTCAATCATAGTCACAGTCCTTCTCTAACCTCAACCAAGTTTAGGTTGACTAAATTTAACCAAAAGTTGAACATAAACTCCTGAATCACTTTTTTAACATATGGATCACTTTGGAATGCAATAAGAAACAACCTATTTGTTGTTTCAAGTGTAAAGACTTTTATTTTGAAGGGTACCCATGCAACAACATTGTTTATGTGTTGCATTTTCCTCCATATCTATTATCATACAGTCTTTAAACGTCTTCAAATGTGCACATGTGTAGGAAGATGTGTGCATCCTAAAGCACCTGTAGATGCGTGTGTGTGTGTGTGTATGTGTTTCCACGTGCACGTATTTGTGTGCCATGGTTGTATCCGTCAACCCCCTTACCTCCTGGGGTTTCCATTATGCCTGTGACCATTCTGTAAAATGGAGGTCATATCAGGTGCCATTTTCCCCAACCTGCCTCATCCAAAATGCATCATTTTCCTACAAATGACACACGCATGATGCTTTAGTGGTGTAAAAAACCCTGCTGGAATACAGTGTTACTACTTCTGCATAGTTTAAACAGCAATGAACACACAAACTAACATACAGTATGAATAGATGGAAAATAACTGCACACACACACGGTTACATGTAAGCGTGAATATTTATCTGCCAGAACAATTTTACTCTGCAGGAAAAGGAGATATAATAGTATTTTCATATTCTTATTTTCTTATGTATTTGTATGGTATATGTTAGTTATAATATATTACTATGAACATTTGCTGCTGAACCACTGAACCCACTGCTGATTGGCTGTCAAGTGTACTGTCATAACACAGTTTCCAACTTTAACAGAATGTTTTTGTGAAGGCGGATTGAACTCAGTGTTGTGGAAATTCTATTTCAACCTTTCAGAGAACTGCCCCCGTGTTAAAGACAGGCACTTGATTAAAGAAAGTAATTCATTTTAATAATTTGATAGATTTAAATAATAACATGGAACATTTTTTATTTAACTTAGCATTAATTAGACATTTTATACCTACCATTTGACCAGTTCATGCAGGTGTTTCCTGAGATAAACCCTGTGGTGCAGAGGGAAAGTTTTACACTTCCATGTTTTTACAGGTTTGCTGAATTCAAGTTGGGTCTGGGGATTTTGATCTCTCTTCCCATAAAAATAAAACAGCGCAGCGAGAGACAGACAGAAGGAGTAGAGCACTTCCTCACAACGACAGTGTGTCTGAATTGTCAAATGTTCAGCAGTGAGACTGACTTATTCAGACATCTAACAGGCTACTTTGTTTTAGTATACAGTCAGACTTTGGACACTATTATTTTAGATACAAGGATGGTTCGCTCCGTGTAATGATCTCTCCTTTCATCCAGCCGCTCGGTGCCGTGCTTTCTCTGTCTGCGGTCTGTTATTGCGCACATGCTTACTTGTAAAAAGCTATTTAGAAACCTGGTTACGTACATACATGGCAGAGAAATCGGTGTTCTCCAGGGAATAAAATCTACCCGTGGAAACCAGGTTTCTGTAATCCCATGCTCAAATTACAGCAAGAAGGTTTCTCATTCACTTAACAGTTAAGAAATCAGCTTTCTGGAGAAAATCGACTGTAACCTGGTTACTCAAGTGCATGTAAACACACCTGAAGATATGTTTAGTAGTTTTCAGTAGATTGTGGAAGTGCACTACCACATAGTTGATGTCATTTATTGTGATCTAATTTATTACACATATATATAATTATTTTATTTTTATTATTATCTCACTTTATTTAAAATAAAACAGTTACATTTTAAGGGACTTCCAAAGTCAATGAATAATCATGTTAAATAATCGCGATCTCAATATTGACCAGAATAATTGTGATTATGATTTTTGCCATAATCGAGCAGCCCTACCTGTAGCTGCAGTAGCACCTTGTGTTTTTCAATGTCATTTTGGGACACACACGAAACAAACACTTGCCGCATGTATCCTGTCCAGCACCTTCCTCTTGTGTATTTCTGTGGGAACTGGAACACATGCCGTGAAATCTGAATCCACAGGCCCCCTGAAGTGTTACTGCCCCTACATCATGAGGACCACTTTTGGCCCCTTACTGCCCTAACTGCCCCTCAAGCACCACCCCACCCACCCATATCAGGGTTCCAGACATGCGGCTTTATTGACTGGTTGGGGATCGTCCTCCTCAGGATAGCCTACTTATCCTTGCAGCTCTGCCTCCATCACAAGAAGATAATCTCCTGTGATTACCTTCTATTTCTCATCTGCTCGCTCCATCTCTTTTCCTCTCTCTCTGTTTTGTCGATTTCCACTCCACTCCGCTCTGTTGTTACACGACCACCACAACCCCCACCCTAACCCACCCATCCCCTCGCTTTCTTTCTCTCATTCTCTCTTTTTTTTAGTTTGGGGGTAGAGGTGGTGAATAGAGAAGGCCTCATCTCCAGCACCGTCTCACTGTGTGTTCTTTTGTACAGGCACTCCTCGGCCAGCTGCCTATTCACACAGCCCTGCCAATTAGGACCCCATTCAGAGAGCATGAGAGAGGACATGAGATGAGATCGGTTACCCCCCCTCCAACCCCCCCACAACCCACCACCACCATGCCCCCCCCCCCCTTACTGTAGATATGGTCTGATTTTAAAGCCTCATCTTCCTCTTTTTATCTCCCGTCATCAGCATTTTCTTGTATGTGCTTCATCTCCAGTAGGCTTTGATTGATAATTGACCTGATAGTGGCAGCAATATTTTTGGATTTGAATTTATCTGTGCCAGTATTAAGTATAAATAAAAGAACATTTAGACAGTCTCAACTGAAATCCAGACTGATCAAATCCTTGAATCTTATAACCACATGGTGAGGTAGGTCTTATAGCAGGCCTTGTTCATGTCCATCCCTTCAACGGTTAGATTCACCCTCAACTCCATTGTAGAAATAAGACATAATTTGAATGCTGGCACAAAATGTAAGGCAAAGAATGCATCTGACTGAAGATACTACCAAAGAGAGTGGTTGCTGGTACCACCTCCACTGTTACCAATGTAAATACAATTGCAGCCATGCCTGTGAGGTAGGCAGCTGCCACTCTCATGAATACGCAATATGCAGTTGTAGTTTTTTATTTTTTCATTGTTTATATCTTTCAGATAATAAGCAAAAAAAAACCTGACTTATACAACAGAAGAAGATATAAACATATCTACACATCTATGCAATGTCGATCTGAATGAGGAAAGATCAATTAAGAGGGTTTGGGCGATTAGTCTCCATCGATGTGAAGCATCTTCATTAAGTGTAGGAACATATGAAGATAGGAGATCAGGATCCCCCGGGACTTTAGATAAGGCAGGTGGTTGATGGAAACTTTCAGTCGAGTGTCCTTAAACATCATGGAGGTCATGGAGGTGACGAGAGGGTGGGTTGTGCAGAGGAAATATTAGCGACATTCACCCATAGAGGAATAAAGGCAGAATATGAGGACAGATATCTTGTTTAGTGAAGTTTCACCAAAGCTTCAGTCCTGCAGTTCTGTCTCATTATTGATTATATATATCTTTATATGTGACCACAGTTTTCTTCAGTATGATATTGTTGGAGGGCACAAGCTACCTGCTCCATTGCGAATACAGTAAATACATACATTCTTAGAGCTAGTTATCCATAGTGTAGCTGTCCTTTTTATCCTTTTTTCTGTTTTCTACTTCACTAGGGTTGTTCAGTTTACTGCCAGAAAGGCCAATGTAATGAGGACCTGTGTTGTTTTTCCAGTAAACATATGGCTGGACTGTAGGGAATTGATACATTTAACATAGATTACAGTAAATCAAAAAAATTCTACCAGATTTTTACAGTTGACTGCTACTAGTGACCATGGTTGGATATACAATTTACAATTTCTTTTACTCTAACAAAAAATAAATCTCAACTCAAGGTCCACTTGCTTGCTTTTTCCAGAGATTTTTATTTTTGGTCAAACTTTTGAGAAATTTTACCATTCGGCCCCACAGATTCTTGGGCCAACCCTGCATTATATTAGAGGTGTCCATACTGTATACTTGTTGCAGCCCATTCTCACTCCCAACTCGTCACATGCCGAAGCTTGGTCAGGACCCCGTGGAGTCACTTTTTAATGCACTAGGTACCCCTTTAGCGTCATTTTTCAACGTACAGGGTAGTCCAATAGACTTCTGTAGAACTCCCACGTCTATACATATATATATATATATATGTGTGTGTGTGTGTGTGTGTGTGTGTGTGTGTGTGTGTACATATATATATACACACACACACATACTGTGCACATACTGTACATGTACGTAAACTGTATGTCATAATGTTATTACGTCATTGGAAAACATTTTCTGTTGCTTGATTTACTTTGTGCTTAAAAATAAGACAGAATGGTTTGACACTCTATCCTTTTGGGGGATTTTTTACACATGGGGTATTAAAATCTAAATATTCCACAGAACTTCCACTCCGAGAAGTAGTACTGGTTTGTAGCTCATGATTTCTTTCACATTAGCATTAGTAAAAACATTTTCAATGCTGTATAGCAATACCATACTGTATATGTTGTAAATGTAGATTTTTAAACACTGTATTGAAACTATATGTTGCTTATGTTGTGTAAAATATTCAAGATGCCATGTCTTTTTATGTTTTTTATGTTTATTTTCTTATTTAGGTGGGCTGCACAATTATATCATATGGAAATATTCTAGATGTCAAGACATTATTTTATGCACACATTCACATAATGTATAATGTAAAATGACCTTTTGTGTGTTTGAACAATGGTTAGCCATACATGTGTTTGTACTGATGGGCCACAGGTAGGTCTGGCAGGGTTGAGAAGAGGTTAACTCAATGAGGCAATTTTGGTACTTTTACAACCCTGAATGCTTTAATCAACGCGGACACCAACTTACACATTCACTTCCTCATGTTGGCTGCCCACACTCACACTCACTCCCTCCACAATGGCCCTCTAATCTCGCTCTGTAGAGCAATCATTAACAGGCCGATTCCACTGTGGCTGAGATGGGTGGAATAAAAAGAAAGAGGAATGTAGGGAGGGGAGAAGAGGAGGGGCCTGTAATGGATACTGTGGCCAGTAATTAGGCGCCAGGTCCCGTGTTAAAGTGTCGTGACTTTGGGAGAGCCATTTAGCCTGCTAATGAGTCTCTAACAGTTTATTGATGCCACTTCTCCCATCACTTTTCTGACGCTCGCTTTCCTTCAGCCCATTTTTCCCTCTGCCCTGTGGGACTCCCCGAGCAACCATTGTCGCTAATTAATTGAAATTAGGACAGATCAAATGCATTCCAACTTTTCTCATATGAGCAGAAGTACCTGGGGGAATGAAATTCCAATTTAGAAACTTGGGGATTTCTGGTCCGCCCCTTGAACGGTGTTAAACGAGGACTCTTAATACGGGCGCAAGGCACTAATGCATCCGAGTAATAGACACTAATCTAGGGGCCATTGTGGCCTTATTGTCCAACTTGATTCATTGTGATTCAGAAGCATTTATATCAACGTGTTACCATAGTTCTGGGCTTGATTGGTTTGCCTCAGGACCCCTTTTTTTTTTTACTCTCGCTGTCCATGCCAATTCTGTCCACTCCAACATAGTAATAAATTAAGACTTTTGATTACAGATACTTGTTTCTTCAGCTGTCTGGTCCTTTTGTAAAGTGCTCCAGGACACTGAACCTTATTATATTTGTCTGTCTGAAGCTAAAAAACTAAAAATGACTAGTCGTTCTTTCCTCATACCAGTCTGGAAAGTCTAGTGAGGAAAGCCTCCATGCCTTGATAAAGATACCTGTTTATGTTTCTTTTCTCCTGCAACAATGCTCCAAATGAGACCATTCTTTTCTAAACTTTAACCATAGTGTAGTTGCCATTCATGGATATTGTAGAGAGTAAGGAATTTAAAACTATTGGCATTGGACATTCAAAAAAACCCCAAAAAACATTGTCATAGAATATAATCTGGGATCAAACAATATTGTCATTCTTGTCTGACAATAGGGTTGCCATTCACTGCAATTACTTACCAGTCCATTGTTTTATTTAATGCATGCACACAACAATATCATAGTGATAATATGAAATAGTGATATATTACTAGTAGATTTTAGGTGCAGGGTTAGGGTTGTCACATGACAAGACTTCTGGTATGCTACAAATATTTAATGTTGATAATATAGCTTTTGTCAGACTTGTAGTTCATCTACTTGGGTTTTCCTGGGTTACATACATAATTACATGCAGAACATGGCAGTTTATTAAACCTTTATTTACCCAGTTGTACCAACAGTTGTGAACACATTGCAGGTGTTGTGAGTGGAACTGATTATATGAGAAAATGTTTCTGTGGAGCTGTATCACTTGGGAAGTCTACAATGGCATAGAACTGGATTCTGTACTGAAGCTACACACAGGTGAAAAACATTTCAGCTAATTGGGGAAATGGTGACAGAGCTTCAGGGACATCTTAACAAGACATATCAATGGCTCTGTACACCAGCCCATGCAGGTGTTACTATTTAATCTGGTTGGACCCCTGCTCAGGTTGAAGTTGGATAGAGCTATGCTGGAATATGAGTCCACCAAACTTCTAAACCAATAACACCTCTCCCAACCAAACAAGTGTAATGATTCCAATCACTATACATACGAACCTGCTCAGTTTTTTTTTTAAAAAGTTGGAAAACCATTACCAAGCAAACTTGAAAAAAAAGATAAATTAATAATCCATTAAAGTTAATTTACAATATTGTTTTAAAGGAAATTCAGTGATAAATTACAAGATTACTGAGCAAATGTAACTACTCACTCTTGAACCTGCTCTTGAACCTGCAGTTATCTTCATGAGTAGGATTAAAGTATTTATTGAATTTAAGTAACCTACTTAAAGTATGGTACAGATGGGTGACAAATTAAAGGAAAAACCAACATAAAGTGTCTTAGTAAGGTGTTGGGCCACCACATGCCGCCAGAACAGTTTCAGTGCATCTAAGCATTAATTCTACAAGTGTTTGAGCTCTACTGGAGGGATAAACACCATTTTTCCAAAAAATATTTCCTCGTTTGGTGTTTTGATGATAGTGGTGGAGAATGCTGTCTAACATGTTGATCCAAAATCTCCCATAAGTGTTTGTTTGTGTTGAGATCTGGTGACTGTGAAGGCCATAGCGTATGATTCACATCATCTTCATACTCATTAAACCATTCGGTGAGCCATCGTGCCCTATGGATGCAGGCATTGTCATCCTGGAAGAGACCACTCCCATCAGGATAGAAATGTTTCATCATAGGATAAAGGTGATCACTCAGAACAACTTTGTATTGATTTGCAGTGACCCTTCCTCCTAAGGGAACAAGTGGACCCAAACCATGCCAAAGCATAACAGAGCCCCCAGATCCCCTCACTGTAGGGGTCAAGCATTCAGACATGGACCAGTTTTTCCTTTGTCACTGGTCTGTACATTTCTTAAATGCTATTTATCTCATCATGTTTAATCTGAAAAGTTGAGCTTTGTTTATTGTCAAACATTTTTTATGTGAATTCAAATGTATTTTCAATGTACACCAAACATTTATGATCTCTAAACTATAGTGATTATGTCAGACAGATGTCAATCAAGCAGAGTCTGTATGCCAACACTGTCCTGAGAAGCGCTCTGATCAGCAAAATAAATGAAAACACCTGTGTTAGATGTACTGGGCCTTTGAATCAAGGATTAAACATTCCGCGTTCTCCTTAACTGGTTATATTGTTCCAGATTATGTCGATGCCAATCAAGGCAAGAACAATCATTTCCTATAATACAAATAAATGATGATTTGTGTGCTAAGTGCAAAAAAGTATATCATGAAGATGACAATACTGTATAGTGCATACTCTAGAACGTGTAGCATGGCTTGAGTCGGTAATCTGAACTCTATGCTAGCAAACACCGCTAACATAAACAACAGCTCTTATGAATTTGAAACATAATCTTAACAAAAACAATATTTCTAATTAGTAATAATGTACACAAGTAGTAATACTCATACAGGTTTAAACATCTAAAGGGAAATTTCACATAAACGCTATGAGGTGGTGGGTTGCCAAATGTAGCGAATATGACTGATCTGCACTTTGGACTTTTTGTATATTTCACTTGTTGTATTCTTTTATTCTGATATTTTAGTTTTTTTTTATTTTGGCACACTGATCACAGCAGTATTTTCCAGCAGCACCATTGCTTTCATCCATGCCACACACTCACACCAACATTACACACACACATTACTAGCATTGGCCTCTCAGCAGATGATTCCCAGTGCCTTGCTCAGGGGTATTTTGGTAGCTGTTGTAAAGAAGATTCAAATGGGCATCATTTTGGTTACAAGCTTGCCTCTGCAGGATACCTGCTTCCCTCTACCCTAAGCTCCATATGAAAGCGTGTCCAATAACCACAAACTTGTTTATGAAGTGCCTTTTAGCAGTACAGGCAGGATAATGAAAAGCCAATTATACTCTGATAGTTATGGAACATAAATTCATTTTACTGAACTGTTTTAACACTAGAAATAACATAAAGCTCTCATTAGAGGCACAACATTGCAAACATATAAATGTAACCTTACTTTTTCGTCAAATTGTATTTATGTGTGGGATCCATATAATTAATTATAGAGTCATATTTATAATCATATATGTTAATATAGAAAAAAAGAATGGTTTTATGTGTAGTATTTCATGCTCTACTTTATTCTGTCTGTCTGTTATTCTATCTGTGGTTTGACATTATAAGCCTTTGCTTTTTGTCCACCGGCTGGTTATTTCACAGCTTATTTCCCATGAAGACGCTTTTACACGAAACATACTGTAGCAAGGTGTCAAAAAAAGGGGAATGCATCATCTTTAGTATCATCGAAATTTAAATAAAAAGGATCAAACATTTATCATTCAGTAGATCATAGGAACAATCAGTAGAGGAGAAAAGAGCATCTGAACACGACCTACAGATTTTAAGCATTTCTTGACATATTAAATAACTACATTTTTTTGATTTAACAGATTTAAACACTAAATAGCATTACTCTTTTTTGTTGTTTCTGAAAAAAGTGGAAGTAAACTAGAGAGGCATGTATCCAAAACAAATTTGAAATTACACTAAAGGAAAAGACAATCTGAAATCTACTGAGAAGTTAAAGTCGCTTCCCTGTTGTCAAAATCATGTTCAAAAATCTATATCACACCAATCATCTGGGCATTTATATCCTGGATTTACTGAAATTACAAGTATGCAGCGCTGTGGTTCTATCTATACTGTTTTTTATGTTTCACTGATGCTTAATTTGTTCTTTAATTACACTCAAATCTACATTTCTCTTTCACTTGATGACCATGGTGCCACAGACTCATTATGTCAGTACTAAAGAAATTAATGACAGCATGTGCCGGAATGATCTCTTGCTACGTAAAGACACAACTGAGGTGGTTGTCTTTTACACCAATAGGGTCAGGTCAGAAATTCAGGTGTTGTCTTGTACTCAGATCTCAATTTTAGCAGTCATATGAATACAGCAGCCTTTTTTCTGAAATATACATATAGTTAGAAGATTCATGTTTTAACAGGATCTCAAAAAGTTGATCCATGCTTTCATCTTAAGCAAGTTAGACTACTGTTACAGTCTTCTCTCAGGTCTAAAAGCTCTTAGACAACCACGTCAAAATGCAGCTGCCAGAGCTTTAATAAAAACAAATAAATATGACCACATATTACACATATTCTCAAATCTCTGTATTGTTTACCGGTTAAGGCCCTTTTACGTAGCCTGCAAGCTCTTTGATACATACAGACACAACCAGATAGTGGCATTTTGGACCCACTTAGCAGTCAGATGAAGTTGCACAACTTAATAAGTGTACAGCAGTGTCAAAGTGCACACGTATAAGCCCATAGGTGGTGAAAAACTATTTACATTAATATAAATTCAACGCCATTTAGAATTTTCTAAGTAACCCTCTGAAGAGTGGACTCTCACCTGTTCACTGACACAAATTAATCTGCGTGCCATTATGGACATGGTTGATATCAAACTGGCTCTTTTATATCTCAAACTGTCTTGCTGTCAGTTCTCCTTCAGTGGTGCAAAACTTTATTGAAATAATCAGGGGAATTGTTTTAAAGTCCCCCTCCACTCAAAAATGAATTTGTCTTCTTGTTCCTTAAGTTGGGTGTTTGATCTTCACTGTGCAGAATGATGTATGTGCAGAGTTTGTTTTCACATTAATCTGCTGAAGGCGGAAAGTTTCTCTGTGCTCACCTTGAATCTGAGTTTAACACATGGACACACTGAAAGGATTTTGTGACATCACAAGTTTGGAAGCCAATCATGGTCCAGTATACAACTTACACAAATATGATGTGGAAACTTGAAGCCTCCAGTGCACATACACTGAGAAAGGACATTCCAGTGAAGTAGGGACACCTTGTGTCCAGCAGTTAACGATATAAAATGATCAATATTTGCATATTCAGTGATTCAGGATTTTTCAATGAGGGAGAAGGAGGAGATGTTATTTTAAGAAATTTTGACCATGGTAATAGAACTGTCAACATATCAGACACAAATTATTAATCAAACAAGAGTATATGTATATGTATGTTTTAAAACATGTCTGGAGGGGATCTTTAAATTGGCATCACAGTAGATTTAAGTATTTTTGATGTGACAATTATATCCTTTATTGTGCATGACTCTCTCTATGATAAAAGTACCTCCAGTACATGAACTGATTTTAAAATACTGCTGCTCGTCTACAAATAACTTACAGGGCCAGGACCTAATTATATTTCTGACCTGGGACTGTTGACTGGCTCTAGGGTCAGCACAAAACACAGAGAAACTGCATTTGCTACTACACCACACGTGCCTGGAATAACCTCCCACAGAGGCATGATGTTTGTTTCTCTAATTTAACTTTTGTCTCCACTTTGGTTAACGATTTACTATTTATTGACCTCATTTTGTTGTTTTAACTCACAGGTTTACTTCTTAATTGCTCCTCTTTTCGTTCCATCCTGTTCTAATTCTTTTATGCAATTTGTATAGCAGTTTGAATTGCCACATTGAATCAAATGTACTCTATAAATAAAATAGTGTGTTTAAGGATCCTATCTCCTCTGCTCTTTTGTGTGTGTGTGTGTGTGTGTGTTTGTGTTCACCCAGAGCGTGGCCGGAGTCAGCCATACAGGGAAAATTAAAGGAGTCAGCGCAGCGCAGAGCGAACGGCTCCACTGGGGCTGAAAGAAACCGGGGCCGTATGTCTTCTTTAAAAGTCAATCCCTCCC